>NW_019243640.1:0-1588 GCF_002742605.1 Olea europaea var. sylvestris | reverse complement strand
TGAGCAATTGCATATTTAGAACGCTTGGAGAGTCGGCGGACAAAGAATTGAGCGTAACTTTTGCACACGGTATCCGTTTTGGGTCCACAGGAACTTTTTGGAAATGTAGCAACCGTTTTGGATTGAACTCACCACTTCGTTTTGACGAAAGAGGGATTTCGGTCATTTTTCAAAAGAATGAGCACTTGCATATTTGGAACGCTTGGATTGTCGGCGTACGAAGAATTGAGCGTAACTTTTGCACACGGTGTCCGTTTTGGGCCCATAAGTACTTTTTGGAAATGTAGCGACCGTATTGGATTGAAATCACCACTTCATCATGACGTACGAGGGATTTTGGCCATTTTTCAAAAGAATGAGCGCTTGTATATTTAGAATGCTTGGAGAGTCGGTGGACGAAGAGTTGAGCGTAACTTTTGCACACGGTGTTCGTTTTGGGCAAAAAAGAACTTTTTGGAAATGTAGCGACCGTTTTGGGTTGAACTCACCACTTCGTCGTGACGGACGAGGGATTTTGGCCATTTTTTGAAAGAATGAGTACTTGCATATTTGGAACGCTTGGATTGTCGGCGTACGAAGAATTGAGCTTAACTTTTGCACATGGTGTCCGTTTTGGGCGCGACCGTTTTGGATTGAACGCACAACTTCATCGTGACGTAAGAGGGATTTTGGCGATTTTTTGAAGGAATGAGCGCTTGTATATTTAGAATGCTTGGAGAGTCGACAGATGAAGAATTGAGTGTAACTTTTGTACACGGTGTCCGTTTTGGGGCCACAAGAACTTTTTGGAAATGAAGCGATCGTTTTGGATTGCACTCACCACTTCGTCGTGACGTATGAGAGATTTTGGCCATTATTTGAAAGAATGAGCGGTTGCGTATCTGGAACGCTTGGATTGTCGGCGTACGAAGAATTGAGCGTAACCTTTGCACACGGTGTCCATTTTGTGCCCATAAGTACTTTTTGGAAATGAAGCGACCGTTTTGGATTGAACTCACAACTTCATCGTGACGTACGATGGATTTTGGCAATTTTTTGAAAGAATAAGCGCTTGCAAATTTACAAAGCATGGAGAGTCGGTGGACGAAGAATTGAGCGTAACTTTTGCACACGATGTCCGTTTTGGGCCCATAAGTACTTTTTGGGAATGTAGCGACTGTAATGGATTGAACTCACAGCTTCATCATGACGTACGAGGGATTTTTGTGATTTTTCGAAAGAATGAGCACTTGCATATTTAGAACGCTTGGAGAGTCGGTGGACGAAGAATTGAGCGTAACTTTTGCACACGGTGTCCGTTTTGGGCCCATAAGTACTTTTTGAAAATGTGGTGACCGTTTTGGATTGAACTCACCACTTCGTCGTGATGTAGGAGGGATTTCGGCCATTTTTCGAAAGAATGAGCACTTGCGAATTCGAAACGATTGGATTGCCGGCGCACGAAGAATTGAGCGTAACTTTTGTACACGGTGTCCGTTTTGGGCCCATAAGTACTTTTTGAAATTTGGCGACCATTTTGGATTGAACTCAGCACTTCGTCGTGATGTATGAGGCATTTCGGCCATTTCTCGAAAGAATGAACACTTGC
>NW_019243639.1:0-1588 GCF_002742605.1 Olea europaea var. sylvestris | reverse complement strand
GGGTTTAAGATTTTGACCATATAGTAAAATTTGGTAAATTGGTATAACGTGTAGAGATATCTATACTAATTATTGTAGTTATAGGTGAATTCCTAAAACGAAGGTTCCGTTTAACTAAAATTGATTCGCATAGAGATATAGAATTGAACTAGTTAAATAGACTCAATTAGAAGTAGAGACACAATAGGAGAATTCGACTGAACACTACATTAGATATGAATTTTGATTTAAGGTGTAAAGGTGACCAATATGTGAAAATTGTTTTGCCCTAATTATGTTCATTGTTTAATCTCTAAACCAATCTTTTTGTGCATCCACATATTGTTACGCATTTAAATTAAAACTCAAAACATACAAATATTTATTTGCTTTTGTCGAATGATAGTTAGAAAGAAAGTAGATTAACTTCTAAAGTATATTTCTTGTGGGAACGATAACTGGACTCATAGATCCATTATATTACTCGTTTGATATGGTGCACTTGTGAACTTAGCTGATGGTGGGACAGCACCAATTAATTCCATCGGTTCCTACAAATTATCTGAAGAATTGGAACTTGATGGGATGTTACCTGGGGAAATGATAAATAAAGGAATTTTGGATTGATTGGGTTAGGAATCCAAGAGTGGGTTAGGAATCCAAGAGTGTCAAAATGACATCATTGTGATTCCCAAAGAGATTTTTCAAGTATGTAAATCATTTTCTAACTACTCTATATATGTTTGTGTGTTCCTATTTATTTTTAAAGCAAACTTCTTGAAAAAAGAAGATCGAGAACAGAAGTAATACGATAAACATTATTGAATTAATAATTAATCGCTGACAATATAAAACTATTTAGAGCACAATACGTATATGTCGGAAGAAGTAAAACTGCGCTTAATTATTAGCGATGATTCTACTATTCGTTTCCTCCATAGCGCCTATTCCTTTTCTGAAATGAACTTAAGGCCCCTATGAAATCTTTTTCTTCAAAGTCAGGAAACTTTTTTTCTGGAAAGTAGACTTCTGAGTAGGCCAACTGCCACAGGAAGAAATTGTTGATTCTTTGTTCCCCACTTGTTCGTATAAGCAAATCCGGGTTCGGAAATTCCACACATTTTGTTTCAAGTTCATTCTGAAATAGGGTTTCATTTATATCTTCAACTTGAAGAAAGCCATCTTTCACTTTGCTGGCTATGCTTCTACTTGCTTTCATTATATCGTATCGTCCACTGTAGTTTAATGCCATCATAAGATGGAGTCCAGTGTTGCCTCTTGTTGTATCCTCTGCGGTGGCTATTGATTCCTGCAGTGACTTTGGAAGCTTTGATTTGTCTCCAATTACTGATATACGCACATTTTTTCTGTCAAAGTAAAGAAAATGCAAATTTTTAATTTCAAGCACAATCCCACATCAAACTGGGTGTGTTTGAGCCATATTGGGGTATGTTTGAGTTACATTTTTGAAAAGAATGAGTTTTGTAATAGTGCACTTTTGGCGATTGTGTAATTAAAAAGTAAGATTTTTTTTTGAATATAAGTGTAAAATTATTTTATTGGAAAAATGTATGATTGAAAACGAGTATTAAGAAAAATGAGTTTTTAT
>NW_019243638.1:0-1588 GCF_002742605.1 Olea europaea var. sylvestris | reverse complement strand
ATTGCTAGTCAAATTCGATTGGAATAGAGCCAATGAAAAGTGGTGTTTGATTCCATGATAACTTCGGGTTTGTTCGTTTTTTGCGAATTGCTAGTCAAATTCGATTGGAATTGAGTCATTGAAAAGTGGTTTTTGATTTCATGATAACTTCAGGTTTGTTCGTTTTTCGTGAATTGCGAATCAAATTCGATTGGAATGGAGTCAATGAAAAGTGGTTTTTTATTTCATGGTAACTTCGGGTTTGTTTGTTTTTTGCGAATTGCTAGTCGAATTCGACTGGAATCGAGTCAATGAAATGTGGTTTTTGATTTCCTGATAACTTCGGGTTTGTTCGTTTTTGGCGAATTGCTAGTCTAATTCGATTGGAATCGAGCCAATGAAAAGTGGGTTTTGATTTCGTGGTAACTTTGGGTTTGGCAGTTTTTGGCGAATTGCTAGTCTAATTCGAACGGAATTGAGCCAATGAAAAGTGGGTTTTGATTTCATAATAACTTCGAGTTTCTTCATTTTGATTTCATGAAAACTTCGGGCCTGTTCGTTTTTGGCGAAATGATAGTCTATTTCGATTGTAATCGAGCCAATGAAAATTGGTTTTCGATTTTATGATAACTTCGGGTTTTTTCGTTTTTTGCGAATTGCTAGTCAAATTCGATTGGAATCGAGTCAATGAAAAGTTGTTTTTGATTTCATGATAACCTCGGGTTTGTTAGTTTTTTAGCGAATTGCTAGTCAAATTCAATTGGAATAGAGCCAATGAAAAGTGGATTTTGATTCAATGAAAACTTCGGGCTTGTTCGTTTTTGGCGAGATGATAGTGTATTTTGATTGTAATCGAGCCATTGAAAAGTGGGTTTTGATTTCATGATAACTTCAGGTTTGTTCGTTTTTGGCGAATACCTAGTCAAATTCAAATGGAATCAAGTCAATGAAAAGTTGTTTTTGATTTCATGAAAACTTCGACTTTTTTTTTGTTCTTGGCGAATTGCTAGCCAAATTCAATTGGAATAAAGCCAATGAAAAGTGGTTTTCCATTTCACGATAACTTCGAGTTTTTTTCGTTTTTGGCGAATTGCTAGTCAAATTCGATTGGAATCTAGCCAATGAAAAGTGGTTTTTGATTTCACGATAACTTTGGGTTTTTCCGTTTTTGGCGAATTGCTAGTCAAATTCGATTGGAATCTAGCCAATGAAAAGTGGTTTTTGATTTCAAGATAACTTCGGGTTTGTTTGTTTTTGGCGAATTGCTAGTCAATTCGATTGGAATCGAGTCAATGAAAAGTAGTTTTTGATTTCATGATAACTTCGGGTTTTTTCATTTTTTACGAATTGCTAGTCAAATTCCATTGGAATAGAGCCAATGAAAAGTGGATTTTGATTTAATGAAAACCTTGGGCTTTTTCGTTTTTGGCGAAATGATAGTCTATTTCGATTGTAATCGAGCCAATGAAAAGTGGGTTTTGATTTAATGATAACTTCGGCTTTGTCCGTTTTTTGCGAATTGCTATTCTAATTCTATTGGAATCGAGTCAATGAAAAGTGGTTTTTGATTTCATGATAAGTTCGGGTTTGTTCGTTTTTGGCGAATTAC
>NW_019243637.1:0-1588 GCF_002742605.1 Olea europaea var. sylvestris | reverse complement strand
TGGGCACTGCTATTGTATAAGTTCGATATCAAATTCATGCCACAAAAGGCCATTAAGGGACAAATTTTGGCAGATTTCTTTGCAGACCACCCAATTCCAGCGGAATGGGAACTTCAAGAAGACCTTCCCAATGAAGAAGTTCTATTTACTGAAGTCATACCATCATGAAGGCTATACTTCGATGGGGCAACCCAAGGTTATGGTGCCGGAGCAGGAGTGGTCTTTGTCACTCTACATGATCTCATCATGTCCTATTCTTTTGCCTTAACAAAGAAATGTTCAAACAACGTGGCGGAATATCAAACCCTTATCCTCGATTTAGAAACGGCGTTAGATATGGATATCCACCAGCTGGAAGTCTTTGGAGATTCAAAATTGATAATCAACCAACTTTTAGCTAAGTATGAAGTCCGTAATTCAGACCTGAAGCCATATCATGAATATGCATCAATGCTTATGAGACGATTTAATTCGGTAAAAATCAAATTTGTCCCGAGAAGTGAAAATAGGGAGGCTGATGCCTTAGCTAATTTGACCGCGCTGTTTTAGCTAGGTCAGATAGAGACTTCTCTCCCTCCATATCAATTGCTTAAACATGGGTACTTCCATCATTGCTACCCAGTAATTTGGAAGAAAATAATAGTGTTGAAGTAGTTGAAGATGAAGAAATAAAAGATTGGAGATAGCCAATAACTGATTCCCTTCAACATCAAAAGCTACAAGATAATCCACGGCGAAAAACTAAAATCAAGAGATGTGACTCTTGCTTTATCTTTTACAAGGGAACCCTTTATCGACGATCATTCAATGGAGTTTTCCTTCGATGCCTAAGTGATAACGAAGCAACACAGGCCGTGAAAGAAGCCCACTCTGAAATTTGTGGTGCCCATCAGTCTGGACCCAAACTCTATTTTTCGAATAAAAAGGATGGGATATTACTAGCCAACTATAGTACAAAACTCCATGGATTATGCAAGAAAATGTGAAGCTTGCCAAGTCCATACGAATTTCATCCATCAACCTCCGGAACCATTACATTCGACAGTAGCTTCATGGCTGTTTGATGCATGGGATCTTGATATAATTGGACCTATAACTCCAAAGTCTTCAGAAGGGCATACATACATCCTCGTCGGGACTGACTACTTCTCTAAGTGGGCTAAAGCCATACCATTGAAGAAAGTAAAGCAAGAAAATGTCACATATTTCATTCGCATCCAAATCATTTATCGATATGGTGTCCCGCGGCATATCATAACTGATAATGGCAAGCCATTATGCAATAGCCACATAAACAAATTTATGTGCTAAGTTTGGGTTCAAATAGTATAACTCGTCCATGTACAATGCGGCAACTAACGGATTGACAGAGGCGTTCAACAAAACACTATGCAATCTGCTAAAAATGGTTGTTTCCAAATCAAAAAGAGATTGGCATGAGAAAATTGGTGAAGTCTTATGGGCTTATCCAAATCCAACACAAACCACTCCTTATGCCTTAGTATATGGAGTAAAAGTTGTACTTCCTCTGGAGTGTTAAATCTTGTCACTTCAAATTGTCAAAAGGATAGCGTCAAGATCACTTAAT
>NW_019243636.1:0-1588 GCF_002742605.1 Olea europaea var. sylvestris | reverse complement strand
TAGACGAAGACGCGAGGAACACAAATGAAAATAGCAACATCAAATGGCTGACTATTTAAACAACCATATTTCTATACAGCCAACTGGAAAAATGGCCGCGAGAAATCAACAGCAAGAGAAAAGGGAAGTAAATGAAGGGGACTTGTTAGTATCTATGTTCTTAACGCCTATAGTAGCACCTGCATGGTCCATTATTGTGCATCCAGATTTTGGGGTAAACAACTTCCAAATAAGGGCTAACTGGATTAATTTGATTAGCAACACTTTGCAATTCTACGGTCTACCTTATGAGAATCCAAACGCACATATTTTCAGATTTCTTAGGAATTACCAGAATTGTCATGCTCCCGGGGTTAATGAAGATGCCATCAAACTGCGATTTTTCTCATATACACTAAGAGATGCAGCATTGAAATGGCTCAATGCTGAATTTGATGGAAGTATTATCACATGGGAGGAACTGACCAGGAAAATCTGCAATAAGTTCTTTCCACTGGCTAAGGTAACAAAAATCAGACTAAAATTCAAACTTGTCAATAGAAAGATGTGGAGAGCTATTACAAGGCATTGAACAAATTTACGGAGTTGATGAGGAAGTGTCCAAATCATGGGATCACTATTGGAAATCAAGTACAGTATTTCTACATAGGACTTTCACCACTATCCAAATCTCAAGTGGATTCCTCTGCAGGCGGATCGATCGTAGGGAAATCAGTGCAACAATATATGGATTTGTTTGAGTTAATTGTTACTACTCATTCCATGTTTTCATCAGAAAGAGAGGTGCCTCCAAAAGCAGCGGGAATATATGAATTAGATAGTACAACATCTACCAAGGTCCAAATAGCAGCATTGACAAACAAATAAAGTTATTGGTGAAGTCATAAACAAAAGGATCACATGCAATGATGGCCAGTCCATCATGCAAAAACTGCGAGGCTAATCGTCTGATAGAAAACTGCACATCTTTGGGATTTCCGGAGGAACAAGTCAACTTCATTAAAATGGCTCTCGAAATTTTAATCTTTTTCACAAACATATAACTCAGGATGGAGGCAACACCCAAACTTCAGATGGTCGGATAATTAGCTAGTGAATAGTTTAAACAATGCCCAATAAGAGAAAAAACCAAGTTTGAGGGAGATGTTCAACCAATACATGCAAAAGACAGACAAGGTGATCCAGTAGATTGACACTAACTTTCAGAATTAGTAAGCATCCATCAAGAAACTGGAAACTCAAATTGGCTAGATAGCTCAACAGCTTGCAGAACCACCCACAAGGGACATTGTCAGGTAATAATATGATCAATCTGAAAGATTAAATGCAAGATATTACAACCAGAAGTAGGGTATAACTTCCAGAGATACATGTGAAGAGACCAGAGAGAAAAGACAAGGAAGTAATAGTTGAAGAGGCTAAGAAAGAAGTAGGTCTAAACCACTAACTAACGAGGAAGACGAAAGGAAAGAAATATCCACAGTAAGAGCACCCCAGTCCCGTGGAAGCTTATGCGTCACAAATTCCCTTTCCTCAAAAGCTACAGAGAAAGAAGCTGGACAAGAAGTTTGCCAAGTTTGTAGAGATT
>NW_019243635.1:0-1588 GCF_002742605.1 Olea europaea var. sylvestris | reverse complement strand
TGTGCAAAAGTTACGCTCAATTCTTCGTACGCCGACCATCCAAGCGTTCCAAATATAAAAGTGCACATTCTTTCGCAAAATGGGTGAAATCCCTCAAACGTCAAGACGAAGTCGTGAGTTCAACCCAAAACGGTCGCAACATTTCCAAAAAGTACTTATGGGCCCAAAACGGACACCGTGGGCAAAACTTACGCTCAATTCCTCGTACGTCGACTATCCAAGTGTTCCAATTATAAAAGTGCTCATTCTTTCAACAAATAGCCGAAATCCCTCAAACGTCACGACGAATCGTGAGTTCAACCCAAACCGGTCGCTACATTTCCAAAAAGTACTTATGGGCCTAAAACGGACACCGTGTGCAAAAGTTACGCTCAATTCTTCGTACGCCGACTATCCAAGCGTTCCAAATATAAAAGTGCTCATTCTTTCAAAAATGGCCGAAATCCCTCCAACGTCACGATGAAGTCGTGAGATCAACCCAAAATGGTCGGTAGATTTCCAAAAAGTACTTATGGGCCCAAAACGGACACCGTGTGCCAAAGTTACGCTCAATTCTTCGTACGCCGACTATCCAAGCGTTCCAAATATAAAAGTGCTCATTCTTTCAAAAATGGCCGAAATCCCTCCAACGTCACGATGAAGTCATGAGTTCAACCCAAAATGGTCGGTAGATTTCCAAAAAGTACTTATGGGCCCAAAACGGACACCGTGTGCAAAAGTTACGCTCAATTCTTCGTACGCCGACTATCCAAGCGTTCGAAATATAAAAGTGCTCATTCTTTCGAAATATGGCTGAAATCCCTCAAACGTCACGACGAAGTCATGAGTTCAACCTAAAACAATCGCAACAGTTCGAAAAAGTACATATGGGCCCAAAACGGACACCGTGTGCAAAAGTTACGCTCAATTCTTCGTACGTCGACTATCGAAGCGTTCCAATTATAAAAGTGCTATTTCTTTCAAACAATGGCCGAAATCCCTCAAACGTCACGATGAAGTCGTGAGTTCAACCCAAACCGGTCGCTACATTTCCAAAAAGTACTTATGGGCCCAAAACGGACACCGTGTGCAAAACTTACGCTCAATTCTTCGTACGTCGACTATCGAAGCGTTCCAATTATAAAAGTGCTATTTCTTTCAAACAATGGCCGAAATCCCTCAAACGTCACGATGAAGTCGTGAGTTCAACCTAAAACAATCGCAACAGTTCGAAAAAGTACATATGGGCCCGAAACGGACACCGTGTGCAAAACTTACGCTCAATTCTTCGTACGTCGACTATCGAAGCGTTCCAATTATAAAAGTGCTATTTCTTTCAAACAATGGCCGAAATCCCTCAAACGTCACGATGAAGTCGTGAGTTCAACCTAAAACAATCGCAACAGTTCGAAAAAGTACATATGGGCCCGAAACGGACACCGTGTGCAAAACTTACGCTCAATTCTTCGTACGCCGACCATCCAAGCGTTCCAAATATAAAAGTGCACATTCTTTCGCAAAATGATTGAAATCCCTCAAACGTCACGACGAAGTCGTGAGTTCAACCCAAAACGGTCGCAACATTTCCAAAAAGTACTTATGGGCCCAA
>NW_019243634.1:14237-89648 GCF_002742605.1 Olea europaea var. sylvestris | reverse complement strand
TTGCATATTTGGAACGCTTGGATTGTCGGCGTACGAAGAATTGAGTGTAACTTTTGCACACGGTGTCCATTTTGGGCCCATAATTACTTTTTGGAAATGTAGCGACTGTTTTGGATTGAACTCACCACTTTGTCATGACGTACGAGGGATTTTGGCCATTCTTTGAAAGAATGAGCGCTTGTATTTAGAACGCTTGGAGGGTCGGCGGACAAAGAATTGAGCGTAACTTTTGCACACGGTGTCCGCTTTGGGCCCATAAGAACATTTCGGAAATGTGGCGATCGTTTTGGATTGAACTCACCACTTCATCATGACTTATGAGGGATTTTGACCATTTTTCAAAAGAACGAGAACTTGCATATTTGGAACGCTTGGATAGTCGGCATATGACGAATTGAGCGTAACTTTTAAACACGGTGTCCGTTTTGGGCCCATAAGTACTTTTTGGAAATGTAGCGACCGTTTTAGATTGAACTCACACCTTTGTCGTGACGTACGAGGGATTTTGGCCATTCTTCGAAAGAATGAGCACTTGTATATTTAGAACGCTTGGAGAGTCGACGGACGAAGAATTGAGCGTAACTTTTGCACACGGTGTCCGTTTTACGCCCGTAAGAACATATTGGAAATGTAGCGACTGTTTTGGATTGAACTCACCACTTCGTCGTGACGTATGAGGGATTTCGGCCATTTTTCGAAGGAATGAGCACTATCATATTTGGAACGCTTAGATTGTCGGCGTACGAAGAAATTGAGCATAACTTTTGCACACGGTGTCCGTTTTGGGCCCATAAGTACTTCTTGGAAATGTAGCGACAGTTTTGAATTGAACTCACAACTTCGTCGTGACTTATGAAGGATTTTGGCCATTCTTTGAAAGAATGAGCGCTTGTATATTTTGAACGCTTGGAGAGTCGACGGACTAAGAATTGAGCATAACTTTTGCACACGGTGTCCATTTTGCACCCATAAGAACTTTTTGGAAATGTAGCGACCGTTTTGGATTGAACTCACCACTTCGTCGTGACGTATGAGGGATTTCGACCATTTTTTGAAAGAATGAGCACTTACATATTTGGAACGCTTGGATTGTCGACGTACGAAGAATTGAGTGTAACTTCTGCACACGGTGTCTGTTTTGGGCCCAAAAGTACTTTTTGGAAATGTAGCGACCATTTTGGATTGAACTCACAACTTCATCGTGACGTACCAGGGATTTTGGCCATTCTTTGAGAGAATGAGTGCTTGTATATTTTGAACGCTTAGAGAGTCGGTGGACGAAGAATTGAGCGTAGCTTTTGCACACGGTGTCCGTTTTGGGCCCATAAGAACTTTTTGGAAATGTAGCGACCGTTTTGGATTGAACTCACAACTTCGTCATGATGTACGAGGGATTTTGGCCATTTTTCGAAAGAATGAGCGCTTGTATATTTTGAACGCTTGGAGAGTCGGCGGACGAAGAATTGAGAGTAACTTTTGCACACGGTGTCCGCTTTGGGCCCATAAGAACTTTTTGGAAATGTAGCGACCGTTTTGGATTGAACTCACCACTTCGTCGTGACGTATGAGGGATGTCGGCCATTTTTCGAAACAATGAGCACCTGCATATTTGGAACGCTTGGATTGTCGGCGTACGAAGAATTGAGCGTAGCTTTTGCACACGGTGTCCGTTTTGGGCCCATAAGTACTTTTTGGAAATGTAGCGACCGTTTTGGACTGAACTCACCACTTCGTCATAACGTATGAGGGATTTCGGCCATTTTTCGAAAGAATGAGAACTTGCATATTTGGAACGCTTGGATTGTCGACGTACGTAGAATTGAGCGTAACTTTTACACACGGTGTCCGTTTTGGGCCCATAAGTACTTTTTGGAAATGTAGCGGCCATTTTGGATTGAACTCATAACTTCATCGTGACGTATGAAGGATTTTGGCAATTCTTCGAAAGAATGAGCGCTTGTATATTTCGAACGCTTGGAGAGCCAACGGACGAAGAATTGAGCGTAACTTTTGCACAAGGTGTCCGTTTTGGGCCCATAAGAACTTTTTGGAAATGTAGCGATCGTTTTGGATTGAACTCACCACTTCATCGTGACGTATGAGGGATGTCGGCCATTTTTCGAAAGAATGAGCACTTGCATATTTGGAATGCTTGGGTTGTTGGCGTACGAAGAATTGAGCGTAACTTTTGCACAAGGTGCCCGTTTTGGGCCGATAACGACTTTTTGGAAATGTAACAACCGTTTTGGATTGGACTCACAACTTCATCATGACGTACGAGGGATTTTGGCCATTCTTCGAAAGAATGAGTGCTTGTATATTTTGAACGCTTGGAGAGTCGGCGGACGAAGAATTGAGCGTAACTTTTCCACACGGTGTCCATTTTGGGCCCATAAGTACTTTTTGGAAATGTAGCGACCGTTTTGGATTGAACTCACCACTTCATCGTGACATACGAGGGATTCTGTCCACTCTTCGAAAGAATGAGGGCTTGTTTATTTAGAACGCTTGGAGGGTCGACAGACGAAGAATTGAGCGTAGCTTTTGCAGACGGTGTCCATTTTGGGCCAATAAGAACTTTTTAGAAATGTAGCGATCATTTTGGATTGAACTCACAACTTCGTCGTGACGTACGAGGGATTTTGGCCATTCTTCGAAAGAATGAGCGCTTGTTTATTTTGAACGCTTGGAGGGCCGACGGACGAGGAATTGAGCATAACTTTTGCACACGGTGTCCGTTTTGGGCCCATAAGAACTTTTTGGGAATGTAGCGACCGTTTTGGATTGAACTCACCACTTCGTTGTGACGTATGAGGGATTTTGGCCATTTTTCGAAAGAATGAGCACTTTCATGTTTGGAACGCTTGGATTGTCGACTTACGAAGAATTGAGCGTAACTTTTGAACACGGTGTCCATTTTGGGCCCATAAGAACCTTTTAGAAATGTAGCGACCGTTTTAGATTGAACTCTCCACTTCGTCGTGATGTATGAGGGATTTCGGCCATTTTTGAAAGAATGAGCACTTGCATATTTGGAACGCTTGGATTGTCGGCGTACGAAGAATTGAGCGTAACTTTTGCACACGGTGTCCATTTTGGGCCCACAAGTACTTTTTGGAAATGTAGCGGCCATTTTGGATTGAACTCACCACTTCATTGTGACATACGAGGGATTTTGGCCATTCTTCAAAAGAATGAGCATTTGTATATTTAGAACGCTTGGAGGGTTGGTGGACGAAGAATTGAGCGTAACTTTTGCACACGGTGTCCGCTTTGGGCCCATAAGAACTTTTTGGAAATGTAGCGACCATTATAGATTGAACTCACCACTTCGTCGTGACGTATGAGGGATTTCGGCCATTTTTCGAAAGAATGAGCACTTGCATATTTGGAACGCTTGGATTGTCGGCGTACGAAGAATTGAGCGTAACTTTTGCACACGGTGTCCGTTTTGGGCCCATAAGTACTTTTTGGAAATGTAACGACCATTTTGGATTGAACTCACAACTTCGTCGTGACGTACGAGGGATTTTGGCCATTCTTCAAAAGAATGAGCGCTTGTGTATTTAGAACGCTAGGAGAGTCGGCGGACGAAGAATTGAGCGTAACTTTTGCACACGGTATCCGTTTTGGGCCCATAAGAACTTTTTGGAAATATAGCGACCGTTTTGGATTGAACCCATCACATCGTCGTGACGTATGAGGGATGTTGTCCATTTTTTGAAAGAATGAGCACTTGCATATTTGGAATGCTTGGATTGTCGGCGTACGAAGAATTGAGCGTAACTTTTGCACACGGTGTCCGCTTTTGGCCCATAAGTTCTTTTTGGAAATGTAGCGACCGTTTCGGATTGAACTCACAACTTCATCATGACGTACGAGGGATTTTGGCCATTCTTCGAAAGAATGAGCGCTTGTATATTTAGAACGCTTGGAGAGTCAGCGGACGAAGAATTGAGCGTAACTTTTGCACACGGTGTCCGTTTTGGGCCCATAAGTACTTTTTGGAAATATAGTGACTGTTTTGGATTGAACTAACCACTTCGTCGTGACGTACGAGGGATTTTGGCCACTCTTTGAAAGAATGAGCGCTTGTATATTTAGAACGCTTGGAGAGTCGACGGACGAAGAATTGAGCTAACTTTTGCACACGGTGTCCGTTTTGAGCCCATAAGTACTTTTTGGAAATATAGCGACCGTTTTGGATTGAACTAACCACCTCGTCATGACGTACGAGGGATTTTGCCACTTTTTGAAAGAATGAGTACTTGTATATTTAAAAAGCTTGGAGAGTCGGCGGACGAAGAATTGAGCGTAACTTTTGCACACGGTGTCCATTTTGAGCCCATAAGTACTTTTTGAAAATGTAACGACCGTTTTGGATTGAACTCACAACTTCATCATGACGTATGAGGGATTTTGGCCATTCTTTGAAAGAATGAGCGCTTGTGTATTTAGAACGCTTGGAGAGTTGGCGGACGAAGAATTGAGCGTAACTTTTGCACACAGTGTCCATTTTGGGCCCATAAAAACTTTCTGGAAATGTAGCGACCGTTTTGGATTGAACTCACCACTTCGTCGTGACGTATGAGGGATTTCGGCCATTTTTCGAAAGAATGAGCACTTGCATAGTTGGAACGCTTGGATTGTCGGCGCACGAAGAATTGAGCGTAATTTTGGCACACTGTGTTCGTTTGGGGCACATAAGAACTTTTTGGAAATGTGGCGACCGTTTTGGATTGAACTCACCTCTTCGTCTTGACATATGAGGGATTTCGGCCATTTTTTCGAAAGAATGAGCACTTGCTTATTTGGAACGCTTGGATTGTCGGCGTACGAAGAATTGAGCGTAACTTTTGCACACAGTGTCCGTTTTTGGCCCATAAGAACTTTTTGGAAATGTAGCTATCGTTTTTGATTGAACTGACAACTTCGTTGTGACGTACGAGGGATTTTGGCCATTCTTTGAAAGAATGAACGCTTGTATATTTAGAACGCTTGGAGAGTCGGCGGACGAAGAATTGAGCGTAACTTTTGCACACGGTGTCCGTTTCGGGCCCGTAAGAACTTTTTGGAAATGTAGCGACCGTTTTGGATTGAACTCACAACTTCGACGTGACGTATGAGGGATTTTAGCGATTTTTCGAAAGAATGAGCACTTGCGTATTTGGAACGCTTGGATTGTCGGCGTACGAAGAATTGAGCATAACTTTTGCACACGGTGTCCGTTTCGGGCCCGTAAGAACTTTTTGGAAATGTAGCGACCGTTTTGGATTGAACTCACAACTTCGACGTGACGTATGAGGGATTTTAGCGATTTTTCGAAAGAATGAGCACTTGCGTATTTGGAACGCTTGGATTGTCGGCGTACGAAGAATTGAGCATAACTTTTGCACACGGTGTCCGTTTCGGGCCCGTAAGAACTTTTTGGAAATGTAGCGACCGTTTTGGATTGAACTCACCTCTTCGTCGTGACATATGAGGGATTTCGGCCATTTTTTCGAAAGAATGAGCACTTGCATATTTGGAACGCTTGGAGAGTCGGCGGCAGAAGAATTGAGCGTAACTTTTGCACACGTTGTCCGCTACGGGCCCGTAAGAACTTTTTGGAAATGTAGCGACCGTTTTGGATTGAACTCACCACTTCGTCATGACGTATGAGGAATTTTTGCAATTTTTCAAAAGAATAGGCACTTGCATATTTCGAACGCTTGGATTGTCGGCGTGCGAAGAATTGAGAGTAACTTTTGTACACAGTGTCCGTTTTGGGCCCATAAGAACTTTTTGAAAATGTAGCGACCATTTTGGATTGAACTCACCACTTCGTCGTGATGTATGAGGGATTTTGGCCATTCTTCAAAAGAATGAGCGCTTGTATATTTAGAATGCTTGGATTGTCGGCGTACAAAGAATTGAATGTAACTTTTACACACGGTGTCCGTTTTGGCCCCATAAGTACTTTTTGGAAATGTAGCGACCGTTTTGGATTAAACACACAACTTCATTGTGATGTACGAGGGATTATGCCAATTTTTCGAAAGAATGACCACTTGCATATTTGGAACGCTTGGATTGTCGGCGTACGAAGAATTGTGCGTAACTTTTGCACACGGTGTCCGTTTTGGGCCCATAAGAACTTTTTGGAAATGTAGCTACCGTTTTGGATTGAACTCAACACTTCGTCGTGACGTATGAGGGATTTTGGCCATTCTTCAAAAGAATGAGCGCTTGTATATTTAGAACTCTTGGAGAGTCGACGGACGAAGAATTGAGCATAACTTTTGCACACGGTGTCCGTTTTAGGCCCATAAGTACTTTTTGGAAATGTAGCGACCGTTTTGGATTGAACTCACCACTTCGTCGTGACGTACGAGGGATTTCGGCCATTTTTCGAAAGAATGAGCACTTGCATATTTGGAACGCTTGGATTGTCGGCGTACGACGAATTGAGCGTATCTTTTGCACACAGTGTCCGTTTTGGGCCCATAAAGTACTTTTTGGAAATGTAGCGACCGTTTTGGATTGAACTGAACACTTCGCCATGACGTACGAGGGATTTTGGCCATTCTTCGAAAGAATGAGCGCTTGTATATTTAGAACGCTTGGAGAGTCGACGGACGAAGAATTGAGCGTAACTATTGCACATGTATCGGCTTTGGGCCTATAAGAGCTTTTTGGAAATGTAGCGACCATTTTGGATTGAACTCACCACTTCGTCGTGACATATAAGGGATTTCGGCCATTTTTCGAAAGAATGAGCACTTGCATATCTGGAACGCTTGGATTGTCGGCGTACGAAGAATGGAGAGTAACTTTTGCACACGGTGTCCGTTTTGGGCCCATAAGTTCTTTTTGGAAATGTAGCGACCGTTTTGGATTGAACTCACCACTTCGTCGTGACATATAAGGGATTTCGGCCACTTTTCGAAAGAATGAGCACTTGCATATCTGGAACGCTTGGATTGTCGGCGTACGAAGAATGGAGAGTAACTTTTGCACACGGTGTCCGTTTTGGGCCCATAAGTTCTTTTTGGAAATGTAGCGACCGTTTTGGATTGAACTCACCACTTCGTCGTGACGTAAGAGGGATTTTGACCAATTTTCGAAAGAATGAGCACTTGCATATTTGGAACGCTTGGATTGTCGGCGTACGAAGAATTGAGCGTAACTTTTGCACACGGTGTCCGTTTTTGGCCCATAAGTACTTTTTGGAAATCTAGCGACCATTTTGGATTAAATACACAACTTCATCGTGACTTACGAGGGATTACAGCCATTTTTCGTAAGAATGAGCACTTTCATATTTGGAACGCTTGGATTGTCGGCGTACGAAGAATGGAGCTTAACTTCTGCATACGATGTCCGTTTTGGGCCGATAAGTACTTTTTGGAAATGTAGCGACCGTTTTGGATTGAACTCACCACTTCATCGTGATGTACGAGGGATTTTGGCGATTTTTCGATAGAATGAGCGTTTGCATTTTTAGAACGCTTGGAGAGTCGGCGGACTAAGAATTGCGGGTAACTTTTGCACACGGTGTCCATTTTTGGCCCACAAGAACTTTTCGAAAATATAGCAACCGTTTTGGATTAAAGTCACCACTTCGTCGTGACGAATGAGGGATTTTGGCCATTTTTCGAAAGAATGAGCACTTGTATATTTGGAACGCTTGGATTGTCAGCGTATGAAGAATTGAGCGTAACTTTTGCACACGGTGTCCGTTTTGGGCCCATAAGTACTTTTTGGAAATGTAACGACCATTTTGGATTGAACTCACAACTTCATCGTGACGTACGAGGGATTTTGGCCATTCTTTGGAAGAATCAGCACTTGCATAATTAGAACGCTTGGATTGTCGGCGTACGAAGAATTGAGCGTAACTTTTGCACACGGTGTCCGTTTTGGGCCCATAAGTACTTTTTGGAAATGTAACGACCATTTTGGATTGAACTCACAACTTCATCGTGACGTACGAGGGATTTTGGCCATTCTTTGGAAGAATCAGCACTTGCATAATTAGAACGCTTGGATTGTCGGCGTACGAAGAATTGAGCGTAACTTTTGCACACGGTGTCCGTTTTGGGCCCATAAGTACTTTTTGGAAATGTAACGACCATTTTGGATTGAACTCACAACTTCATCGTGACGTACGAGGGATTTTGGCCATTCTTTGGAAGAATCAGCACTTGCATAATTAGAACGCTTGGATTGTCGGCGTACGAAGAATTGAGCGTAACTTTTGCACATCGTGTCCGTTTTGGTCCCATAAGTACATTTTGGAAATATAGCGACCGTTTTGGATTAAACTCACCACTTCGTCGTGACGTACTAGGGATTTTGGCCATTCTTCGAAAGAATGAGTGCTTGTATATTTAGAACGCTTGGAGATTCGACGGACGAAGAATTGAGCGTAACTTTTGCACACGGTGTCCACTATGGGCCCAAAAGAAATTTTTGGTAATGTAGCGACCGTTTTGGATTGAACTCACCACTTCATCGTGACGTACGAGGGACTTTTGCGATTTTTTGAAAGAATGAGCATTTGCATATTTAGAACGCTTGGAGTGTCGGCGGGCTAAGAATTGAGCGTAACTTTTGCACACGGTGTCCGTTTTTGACCCACAAGAACTTTTTGGAAATGTAGCAACCATTTTGGATAGAACTCACCACTTCGTCGTGACGTATGAGGGATTTCGGCCATTTTTCGAAAGAATGAACACTTGCATATTTGGAATGCTTGGATTGTCGGCGTACGAAGAATTGAGCGTAACTTTTGCACACAGTGTCCGTTTTGGGCCCATAAGAACTTTTTGGAAGTGGTGCGACCATTTTGGGTTGAACTCACCACTTCGTCGTGACGTACGAGGGATTTTGGCCATTCTTCGAAAGAATGAGTGTTTGTATATTTAGAACGCTTGGAGATTCGACGGACGAAGAATTGAGCATAACTTTTGCACACGGTGTCCGCTATGGGCCCAAAAGAAATTTTTGGTAATGTAGCGACCATTTTGGATTGAACTCACCACTTCATCGTGATGTACGAGGGATTTTGGCAATTTTTTGAAAGAATGAGCATTTGCATATTTATAACGCTTGGAGAGCCGACGGACTAAGAATTGAGCTTAACTTTTGCACATGGTGTCCGTTTTTGGCCCACAAGAACTTCGTCATGACGTACGACGAATTTTGGCGATTTTTCGAAAGAATGAGCATTTGCATATTTAGAACGCTTGGAGTGTCGGCGAGCTAAGAATTGAGCATAACTTTTGCACACGGTGTCCGTTTTTGGCCCACAAGAACTTTTTGGAAATGTAGCAACCATTTTGGATAGAACTCACCACTTCGTCGTGACGTATGAGGGATTTCGGCCATTTTTCGAAAGAATGAGCACTTGCATATTTGGAACGCTCGGATTGTCGGCGTATGAAGAATTGAGCGTAACCTTTGCACACAGGGTCCGTTTTGGGCCCATAAGAACTTTTTGGAAATGTAGCAACCATTTTGGATTGAACTCACCACTTCGTCGTGACGTACGAGGGATTTAGGCCATTTTATGAAAGAATGAGCACTTGCATATTCGGAATGCTTGGATTGTTGGCGTACGAAGAATTGAGGGTAACTTTTGCACACGGTGTCTGTTTGGGCCCATAAGTCCTTTTTGGAAATGTAGCGACCATTTTGGATTGAACTCACAACTTCGTCGTGACGTACGCAGGATTTTGGCCATTTTTCAAAAGAATGAGCGCTTGTATATTTAGAACGCTTGGAGAGTCGCCGGACGGATAATTGAGTGTAAATTTTGCACACGGTGTCCGCTTTGGGCCCATAAGAACTTTTTGGAAATGTAGCGACCGTTTTGGATTGAACTCACCACTTCGTTGTGGCGTATGAGGGATTTTTGCAATTTTACAAAAGAATGAGCAGTTGCATATTTAGAACGCTTGGAGAGTCGGCGGACGAAGAATTGAGCGTAACTTTTGCACGCGGTGTCCATTTTTGGCCCACAAGAACTTTTTGGAAATGTAGCGACTGTTTTGGATTGAACTCACCACTTCGTTGTGGCGTACGAGGGATTTTTGCGATTTTACAAAAGAATGAGCAGTTGCATATTTAGAACGCTTGGAGAGTCGGCGGACGAAGAATTGAGTGTAACTTTTGCACGCGGTGTCCATTTTTGGCCCACAAGAACTTTTTGGAAATGTAGCGATCGTTTTGGATTGAACTCATCACTTCATCGTGACGTATGAGAGATTTCGACAATTTTTGGAAAGAATGAGCACTTGCATATCTGGAACGCTTGGATTGTCGGCGTGCGAAGAATGGAGCGTAACTTTTGCACACAGTGTCCGTTTTGGGCCCATAAGTTCTTTTTGGAAATGTAGTGACTGTTTTGGATTGAACTCACCACTTTGTCGTGACGTATGAGGGATTTTGACCATTCTTTGAAAGAATGAGCGCTTGCATATTTATAACGCTTGGATTGTCGGTGTACGAAGAATTGAGCGTAAATTTTGCACACATTGTCTGTTTTGGGCCCGTAAGAACTTTTTGGAAATTTAGCGACCGTTTTGGATTGAACTCACTACTTCATCGTGACGTATGAGGGATTTTGGCCGTTTTTCGAAAGAATGAGCACTTGGATATTTGGAACGCTTGGATTGTCGGCGAACGAAGAATTGAGCGTAACTTTTGCACACGGTGTCCGTTTTCGGCCCATAAGTACTTTTTGGAAATCTAGCGACCATTTTGGATTAAATACACAACTTCATCGTGACTTACGAGGGATTACGACCATTTTTCGAAAGAATGAGCACTTGCATATTTGGAACGCTTGGATTGTCGGCGTACGAAGAATTGAGCGTAACTTTTGCACACAGTGTCCGTTTTGGGCCCATAAGAACTTTTTGGAAATGTTACGACCGTTTTGGATTGAACTCACCACTTCGTCGTGACGTACGAGGGATTTTGGCCATTCTTCGAAAGAATGAGTGCTTGTATATTTAGAACGCTTGGAGATTCGACGGACGAAGAATTGAGCGTAACTTTTGCACATGGTGTCTGCTTTGGGCCCAAAAGAAATTTTTAGTAATGTAGCGACCGTTTTGGATTGAACTCACCACTTCATCGTGACGTACGAGGGATTTTGGTGATTTTTTGAAAGAATGAGCATTTGCATATTTAGAACTCTTGGAGTGTCGGCGGGCTAAGAATTGAGCGTAACTTTTGAACACGGTGTCCGTTTTTGGCCCACAAGAACTTTTTGGAAATGTAGCAACCATTTTGGATAGAACTCACCACTTCGTCGTGACGTATGAGAGATTTCGGCCATTTTTCGAAAGAATGAGCACTTGCATATTTGGAACGCTTGGATTGTCGGCGTATGAAGAATTGAGCGTAACCTTTGCACACAGGGTCCTTTTTGGGTCCATAAGAACTTTTTGGAAATGTAGCAACCATTTTGGATTGAACTCACTACTTCATCGTGACGTACGAGGGATTTTGGCCATTTTATGAAAGAATGAGCACTTGCATATTCGGAACGCTTGGATTTTTGGCGTACGAAGAATTGAGGGTAACTTTTGCACACGGTGTCTGTTTGGGCCCATAAGTCCTTTTTGGAAATGTAGCGACCAATTTGGATTGAACTCACAACTTCGTCGTAACGTACGTGGGATTTTGGCCATTCTTCAAAAGAATGAGTGCTTGTATATTTAGAACGCTTGGAGAGTCGGCGGACGAAGAATTGAGTGTAAATTTTGCACACGGTGTCCGCTTTGGGCCCATAAGAACTTTTTGGAAATGTAGCGACCGTTTTGAATTGAACTCACCACTTCGTCGTGGCGTACGAGGGATTTTGGCGATTTTACAAAAGAATGAGCAGTTGAATATTTAGAACGCTTGGAGAGTCGGCGGACTAAGAATTGAGCGTAACTTTTGCACACGGTGTCCGTTTTTGGCCCACAAGAACTTTTTGGAAATGTAGCAACCGTTTTGGATTGAACTCACCACTTCGTCGTGACGTATGAGGGATTTTGGCCATTTTTTGAAAGAATGAGCACTTGCATATTTGGAATGCTTGGATTGTCGGCGTGCGAAGAATTGAGCGTAACTTTTGCACACAGTGTCCGTTTTGGGCCCATAAGAGCTTTTTGGAAATTTAGCGACCGTTTTGGATTGAACTCACCACTTCGTCGTGATGTATGAGGGATTTCAATCATTTTTCGAAAGAATGAGTACTTGCATATTTGGAACGCTTGGATTGTCGGCGTACGAAGAATTGAGCGTAACTTTTGCACACGGTGTCCGTTACGGCCCATAAGTACTTTTTGGAAATGTAGCGACCGTTTTGGATTGAACTCACAACTTTGTTGTGACGTACGAGAGATTTTGGCCATTCTTCGATAGAATGAGCGCTTTTATATTTAGAACGCTCGGAGAGTCGACGGCAGAAGAATTGAGCGTAACTTTTGTACACGATGTCCACTACGGGCCCATAAGAAATTTTTGGAAATGTATCGACCGTTTTGGATTGAACTCACCACTTCGTCGTGACGTATGAGAGATTTCGACAATTTTTC
Organism: Olea europaea var. sylvestris; assembly: GCF_002742605.1. NCBI lineage: Eukaryota > Viridiplantae > Streptophyta > Magnoliopsida > Lamiales > Oleaceae > Olea > Olea europaea. The sequence continues at coordinate 77,070 of NW_019243634.1, read as the reverse complement.
GAAAGAATGAGCACTTGCATATTTGGAACGCTTGGATTGTCGGCGTACGAAGAATTGAGCGTAACTTTAGCACACCGTGTCCGTTTTGGGCCCATAAGAACTTTTTGGAAATGTAGCGACCATTTCGGAATGCACTCACCACTTCGTCGTGACGTATGAGGGATTTCGGCCATTTTTCGATAGAATGAGCACTTGCATATTTGGAATGCTTGGATTGTTGGCGTATGAACAATTGAGCATAACTTTTCACACGGTGTCCATTTTTGGCCCACAAGAACTTTTTGGAAATGTGGCAACCATTTTGGATAGAACTCACCATTTCGTTGTGACGTATGAGGGATTTTGGCCATTTTTCGAAAGAATGAGCACTTGCATATTTGGAATGCTCGGATTGTCGGCGTACGAAGAATTGAGCGTAACCTTTGCACACAGTGTCCATTTTGGGCCCATAAGAACTTTTTGGAAATGTAGCGATCGTTTTGGATTGAACTCAACACTTCGTCGTGACGTACGAGGGATTTTGGCCATTTTACGAAAGAATGAGCAGTTGCATATTCGGAAAGCTTGGATTGTTGACGTACGAAGAATTGAGTGTAACTTTTGTACACGGTGTCCGTTTGGGCCCATAAGTCCCTTTTGGAAATGTAGCGACCATTTTGGATTGAACTCACAACTTCGTCGTGACGTACGCGAGATTTTGGCCATTCTTCAAAAGAATGAGCGCTTGTATATTTAGAACGCTTGGAGAGTCGGCTGACAAAGAATTGAGCGTAAATTTTGCACACGATGTCTGCTTTAGGCCCATAAGAACTTTTTGGAAATGTAGCGACCATTTTGGATTGAACTCACCACTTCATCGTGGCGTACGAGGGATTTTGGCGATTTTACAAAAGAATGAGCATTTGCATATTTCAAACGCTTGGAGAGTTGGCGGACTAAGAATTGAGCGTAACTTTTGCACACGGTGTACGTTTTTGGCCCACAAGAACTTTTTGGAAATGTAGCAACCATTTGGGATTGAACTCACCACTTCGTCATGACGTTTGAGGGATTTTTGCAATTTTTCGAAAGAATGAGCACTTGCATATTTTGAACGCTTGGATTGTCGGTGTGCGAAGAATTGAGCGTAACTTTTGTACACAGTGTCCGTTTTGGCCGATAAGAATTTTTTGGAAATGTAGCGACCGTTTTGGATTGAACTCACCACTTCGTCGTGATGTTTGAGGGATTTTGGCCATTCTTCGAAAGAATGAGCGCTTGAATATTTAGAACGCTTGGATTGTCGGCGTACAAAGAGTTGAGCGTAACTTTTGCACACGGTGTCCGTTTTGGCCCCATAAGTACTTTTTGGAAATGTAGCGACCGTTTTGGATTGAACTCACCACTTCGTCGTGACGTATGAGGGATTTTGGCCATTTTTCGAAAGAATGAGCACTTGCATATCTGGAACGCTTGGATTGTCGACGTACGAAGAATTGAGCGTAACTTTTGCACACGTTGTCCGTTTTTGGCCCATAAGTACTTTTCGGAAATGTAGCGACCGTTTTGGATTGAACTCACCACTTCGTCGTGACGTATGAGGGATTTTGGCCATTTTTCGAAAGAATGAGCACTTGCATATCTGGAACGCTTGGATTGTCGACGTACGAAGAATTGAGCGTAACTTTTGCACACGTTGTCCGTTTTTGGCCCATAAGTACTTTTCGGAAATGTAGCGACCGTTTTGGATTGAACTCACCACTTCGTCGTGACGTATGAGGGATTTTGGCCATTTTTCGAAAGAATGAGCACTTGCATATTTGGAACGCTTGGATTGTCGGTGTACGAAGAATTGAGCGTAACTTTTGCACACATTGTCCGATTTGGGCCCATAAGAACTTTTTGGAAATGTAGCGATCGTTTTGGATTGAACTCACTACTTCGTCGTGACGTATGAGGGATTTTGGCCATTTTTCGAAAGAATGAGCACTTGCAAATTTGAAACGCTTGGATTGTCGGCGAACGAAGAATTGAGCGTAACTTTTGCACACGGTGTCCGTTTTGGGCCCATAAGTACTTTTTGGAAATCTTGCGACCATTTTGGATTAAATACACAACGTCATCGTGACTTATGAGGGATTACGACCATTTTTCGAAAGAATTAGCACTTCCATATTTGGAACCCTTGGATTGTCGGCGTACGAAGAATGGAGCGTAACTTTTGCACACGATGTCCATTTTGGGCCCATAAGTACTTTGTGGAAATGTAGCGACCGTATTGGATTGAACTCACCACTTCGTCATAATGTATGAGAGATTTTGGCCAATTTTCGAAAGAATGAGCACTTGCATATTTGGAACGCTTGGATTGTCGGCGAACGAAGAATTGAGCGTAACTTTTGCACACGGTGTCCGTTTTGGGCCCAAAGTACTTTTTGGAAATCTAGCGACCATTTTGGATTAAATACACAACTTCATCGTGACTTATGAGGGATTACGACCATTTTTCGAAAGAATGAGCACTTGCATATTTGGAACGCTTGGATTGTCGGCGTACGAAGAATTGAGCGTAATTTTTGAACACGGAGTCCGTTTTGGCCCCATAAGTACTTTTTGGAAACGTAGTGACCATTTTGAATTAAACACACAACTTCATCGTGATGTACGAGGGATTATGCCCATTTTTCGAAAGAATGAGCACTTGCATATTTGGAACGCTTGGATTGTCGGCGTACGAAGAATTGAGCGTAACTTTTGCACACGGTGTCCGTTATGGCCCATAAGTACTTTTTGGAAATGTAGCGACCGTTTTGGATTGCACTCACCACTTTGTCGTGACGTATGAGGGATTTCAGAATTTTTTCAAAAGAATGAGCACTTGCATATTTGGAATGCTTGGATTGTCGGCGTACGAACAATTGAGCGTAACTTTTGCACACGGTGTCCATTTTGGGCCCATAAATAGTTTTTGGAAATGTAGCGACCGTTTTGGATTGAACTCACCACTTCGTCGTGATGTATGAGTTATTTCGGCCATTTTTCGAAAGAATGAGCACTTGCATATTTGGAACGCTTGGATTGTCGGCGTACGAAGAATTGAGCGTATCTTTTGGACACGGTGTCCGTTTTGGGCCCATAAGTACTTTTTGGAAATGTAGCGAACGTTTTGGATTGAACTCACCACTTCGTCGTGATGTACAAGGGATTTTTGCCATTCTTCGAAAGAATGAGCGCTTGTATATTTAGAACGCTTGGAGAGTCGACGGACGAAGAATTGAGCGTAACTTTTGAACATGGTGTCCACTTTAGGCCCATAAGAGCTTTTTGGAAATGTAGCGACCGTTTTGGATTGAACTCACCACTTCATCGTGACGTATGAGGGATTTCGGTCATTTTTCGAAAGAATGAGCACTTGCATATCTAGAACGCTTGGATTGTCAGCGTACAAAGAATGGAGCGTAACTTTTGCACACGGTGTCCGTTTTGGGCCCATAAGTTCTTTTTGGAAATGTAGCGACCGTTTTGGATTGAACTCACCACTTTGTCGTGACGTATGAGGGATTTTGACCAATTTTTGAAAGAATGAGCTCTTGCATATTTGGAACGCTTGGATTGTCGGTGTACGAAGAGTTGAGCGTAACTTTTGCACACAGTGTCCGTTTTGGGCCCATAAGAACTTTTTGGAAATGTAGCGACCGTTTTGGATGGAACTCACTACTTCGTCGTGACGTATGAGGGATTTTGGCCATTTTTCGAAAGAATGAGCACTTGCATATTTGAAACGCTTGGATTGTCGGCGTACGAAGAATTGAGCGTAACTTTTGCACACGGTGTCCTTTTTGGGCCCATAAGTACTTTTCGGAAATCTAGCGACCATTTTGGATTAAATACACAACTTCATCGTTACTTACGAGGGATTACGGCCATTTTTCGAAAGAATGAGCACTTGCATATTTGGAACGCTTGGATTGTCGTCGTACGAAGAATGGAGCGTAACTTTTACACCCGATGTCCGTTTTGGGCCCATAAGTTCTTTTTGGAAATGTAGCGACCGTTTTGGATTGAACTCACCACTTCGTCGTGGCGTACGAGGGATTTTGGTGATTTTACAAAAGAATGAGCATTTGCATATTTAGAACGCTTGGAGAGTTGGCGGACTAAGAATTGAGCGTAACTTTTGCACACGGTGTTCGTTTTTAGCCCACAAGAACTTTTTGGAAATGTAGCAACCGTTTTGGATTGAACTCACCACTTCGTCGTGACGTATGAGGGATTTTGGCAATTTTTCGAAAGAATGAGCACTTGCATATTTTGAACGCTTGGATTGTCGGCGTGCGAAGAATTGAGCGTAACTTTTGTACACAGTGTCCGTTTTTGGCCCATAAGAACTTTTTGGAAATGTAGTGACCGTTTTGGATTGAACTCACCACTTCATCGTGATGTACGAGGGATTTTGGCCATTCTTCGAAAGAATGAGCGCTTGTGTATTTAGAACGCTTGGATTGTCGGCGTACGAAGAATTGAGCGTAACTTTTGCACACGGTGTCGGTTTTGGCCCCATAAGTACTTTTGTGAAATGTAGCGACCGTTTTGGATTAAACACACAACTTCATCGGGATGTATGAGGGATTATGCCCATTTTTCGAAAGAATGAGCACTTGCATATTTGGAATGCTTGGATTGTCGGCGTACGAAGAATTGAGCATAACTTTTTTACACGATGTCCGTTTCGAGCCCATAAGTACTTTTTGGAAATGTAGCGACCGTTTTGGATTAAACACACAACTTCATCGGGATGTATGAGGGATTATGCCCATTTTTCGAAAGAATGAGCACTTGCATATTTGGAATGCTTGGATTGTCGGCGTACGAAGAATTGAGCATAACTTTTTTACACGATGTCCGTTTCGAGCCCATAAGTACTTTTTGGAAATGTAGCGACCGTTTTGGATTAAACACACAACTTCATCGGGATGTATGAGGGATTATGCCCATTTTTCGAAAGAATGAGCACTTGCATATTTGGAATGCTTGGATTGTCGGCGTACGAAGAATTGAGCATAACTTTTTTACACGATGTCCGTTTCGAGCCCATAAGTACTTTTTGGAAATGTAGCGCCCGTTTTGGATTGCACTCACCACTTCGTCGTTACGTACGAGGGTTTTCGGCCATTTTTCGAAAGATTGAGCGCTTTCATATTTGGAACGCTTGGATTGTCGACGTACGAAGAATTCAGAGTAACTTTTGTAGACAGTGTCTGTTTTGGGCTCATAAGAACTTTTTGGAAATGTAGCGACCGTTTTAGATTGAACTCACCACTTCGTCGTGATGTAGCAGGGATTTCGGCCATTTTTTGAAAGAATGAGCACTTTGCATATTTGGAACACTTGAATTATCGGCGTACGAAGAATTGAGCTTAACTTTAGCACACGGTGTCCGCTTTGGGCCTATAAGAACTTTTGGAAATGTAGCGACCGTTTTGGATTGAACTCACCACTTCGTCATGATGTAGGAGGGATTTCGGCCATTTTTTGAAAGAATGAGCACTTTGCATATTTGGAACACTTGAATTATCGGCGTACGAAGAATTGAGCTTAACTTTAGCACACGGTGTCCGCTTTGGGCCTATAAGAACTTTTGGAAATGTAGCGACCGTTTTGGATTGCACTCACCACTTCGTCGTTACGTACGAGGGTTTTCGGCCATTTTTCAAAAGATTGAGCGCTTTCATATTTGGAACGCTTGGATTGTCGGCGTACGAAGAATTCAGAGTAGTTTTTGTAGACAGTATCTGTTTTGGGCCCATAAGAACTTTTTGGAAATGTAGCGACCGTTTTAGATTGAACTCACCACTTCGTCATGATGTAGGAGGGATTTCGGCCATTTTTTGAAAGAATCAGCACTTGCATATTTGGAATGCTTGGATTGTCGGCGTACGAAGAATTTTGAGCGTAACTTCTGCACACGGTGTCCGTTTTGGACCCATTAGAACTTTTTGGAAATGTAGCGACCGTTTTAGATTGATCTCACCACTTCATCGTGATGTAGGAGGGATTTCGGCCATTTTTCGAAAGAATGAGCACTTGCTTATTTGGAACGCTTGGATTGTCGGCGTACGAAGAATTTTGAGCGTAACTTCTGCACACGGTGTCCGTTTTGGGCCCATAAGTACTTTTTGGAAATGTAGCGACCGTTTTAGATTGATCTCACCACTTCATCGTGATGTAGGAGGGATTTCGGCCATTTTTCGAAAGAATGAGCACTTGCTTATTTGGAACGCTTGGATTGTCGGCGTACGAAGAATTTTGAGCGTAACTTCTGCACACGGTGTCCGCTTTGGGCCCATAAGAACTTTTTGGAAATGTAGCGAACGTTTTGGATTGAACTCACCACTTCGTCGGGACGTATGAGGGATTTCGGCCATTTTTTGAAATATTGAGCATTTGCATATTTGGAACGCTTGGATTGTCGGCATACGAAGAATTGAGCTTAACTTTTGCACACGGTGTCCGCTTGGGCCCATAAGAACTTTTGGAAATGTAGCGACCGTTTTGGATTGAACTCACCACTTCGTCGTGACGTAGGAGGGATTTCGCCCATTTTTTAAAAGAATGAGCACTTGCATATTTGGAACGCTTGGATTGTCGGTGTACGAAGAATTGAACGTAACTTTTGTACACGATGTCCGTTTCGGGCCCATAAGTACTTTTGGGAAATGTAACGACCGTTTTGGATTGAACTCACCACTTCGTCGTGACGTACGAGGGATTTTGGCCATTCTTCGAAAGAATGAGCGCTTGTATATTTAGAACGCTTGGAGAGTCGGCGGACGAGGAATTGAGCCTAACTTTTGCACACGATGTCCGTTTTGGGCCCATAAGTACTTTTTGGAAATGTAGCGATCATTTTGGATTGCACTCACCACTTCATCGTGACGTACGAGGGTTGTCGGCCATTTTTCGAAAGATTGAGCGCTTGCATATTTGGAACGCTTGGATTGTCGGAGTACGAAGAATTGAGCGTAACTTTTGTACACAGTGTCCGTTTTGGGCCCATAAGAACTTTTTGGAAACGTAGCGACCGTTTTGGATTGAACTCACCACTTCGCCGTGACGTAAGAGGGATTTTGGCCATTCTTCGAAAGAATGAGCACTTGTATATTTAGAACGCTTGGAGAGTCGGCGGACGAGGAATTGAGCCTAACTTTTGCACACGATGTCCGTTTTGGCCCCATAAGTACTTTTTGGAAATGTAGTGATCATTTTGGATTGCACTCACCACTTCATCGTGACGTACGAGGGTTGTCGGCCATTTTTCGAAAGATTGAGCGCTTGCATATTTGGAACGCTTGGATTGTCGGAGTACGAAGAATTGAGCGTAACTTTTGTACACAGTGTCCGTTTTGGGCCCATAAGAACTTTTTGGAAACGTAGCGACCGTTTTGGATTGAACTCACCACTTCGCCGTGACGTAAGAGGGATTTTGGCCATTCTTCGAAAGAATGAGCACTTGTATATTTAGAACGCTTGGAGAGTCGGCGGACGAGGAATTGAGCCTAACTTTTGCACACGATGTCCGTTTTGGCCCCATAAGTACTTTTTGGAAATGTAGTGATCATTTTGGATTGCACTCACCACTTCATCGTGACGTACGAGGGTTGTCGGCCATTTTTCGAAAGATTGAGCGCTTGCATATTTGGAACGCTTGGATTGTCGGAGTACGAAGAATTGAGCGTAACTTTTGTACACAGTGTCCGTTTTGGGCCCATAAGAACTTTTTGGAAACGTAGCGACCGTTTTGGATTGAACTCACCACTTCGCCGTGACGTAAGAGGGATTTTGGCCATTCTTCGAAAGAATGAGCACTTGTATATTTAGAACGCTTGGAGAGTCGGCGGACGAGGAATTGAGCCTAACTTTTGCACACGATGTCCGTTTTGGCCCCATAAGTACTTTTTGGAAATGTAGTGATCATTTTGGATTGCACTCACCACTTCATCGTGACGTACGAGGGTTGTCGGCCATTTTTCGAAAGATTGAGCGCTTGCATATTTGGAACGCTTGGATTGTCGGAGTACGAAGAATTGAGCGTAACTTTTGTACACAGTGTCCGTTTTGGGCCCATAAGAACTTTTTGGAAACGTAGCGACCGTTTTGGATTGAACTCACCACTTCGCCGTGACGTAAGAGGGATTTTGGCCATTCTTCGAAAGAATGAGCACTTGTATATTTAGAACGCTTGGAGAGTCGGCGGACGAGGAATTGAGCCTAACTTTTGCACACGATGTCCGTTTTGGCCCCATAAGTACTTTTTGGAAATGTAGTGATCATTTTGGATTGCACTCACCACTTCATCGTGACGTACGAGGGTTGTCGGCCATTTTTCGAAAGATTGAGCGCTTGCATATTTGGAACGCTTGGATTGTCGGAGTACGAAGAATTGAGCGTAACTTTTGTACACAGTGTCCGTTTTGGGCCCATAAGAACTTTTTGGAAACGTAGCGACCGTTTTGGATTGAACTCACCACTTCGCCGTGACGTAAGAGGGATTTTGGCCATTCTTCGAAAGAATGAGCACTTGTATATTTAGAACGCTTGGAGAGTCGGCGGACGAGGAATTGAGCCTAACTTTTGCACACGATGTCCGTTTTGGCCCCATAAGTACTTTTTGGAAATGTAGTGATCATTTTGGATTGCACTCACCACTTCATCGTGACGTACGAGGGTTGTCGGCCATTTTTCGAAAGATTGAGCGCTTGCATATTTGGAACGCTTGGATTGTCGGAGTACGAAGAATTGAGCGTAACTTTTGTACACAGTGTCCGTTTTGGGCCCATAAGAACTTTTTGGAAACGTAGCGACCGTTTTGGATTGAACTCACCACTTCGCCGTGACGTAAGAGGGATTTTGGCCATTCTTCGAAAGAATGAGCACTTGTATATTTAGAACGCTTGGAGAGTCGGCGGACGAGGAATTGAGCCTAACTTTTGCACACGATGTCCGTTTTGGCCCCATAAGTACTTTTTGGAAATGTAGTGATCATTTTGGATTGCACTCACCACTTCATCGTGACGTACGAGGGTTGTCGGCCATTTTTCGAAAGATTGAGCGCTTGCATATTTGGAACGCTTGGATTGTCGGAGTACGAAGAATTGAGCGTAACTTTTGTACACAGTGTCCGTTTTGGGCCCATAAGAACTTTTTGGAAACGTAGCGACCGTTTTGGATTGAACTCACCACTTCGCCGTGACGTAAGAGGGATTTTGGCCATTCTTCGAAAGAATGAGCACTTGTATATTTAGAACGCTTGGAGAGTCGGCGGACGAGGAATTGAGCCTAACTTTTGCACACGATGTCCGTTTTGGCCCCATAAGTACTTTTTGGAAATGTAGTGATCATTTTGGATTGCACTCACCACTTCATCGTGACGTACGAGGGTTGTCGGCCATTTTTCGAAAGATTGAGCGCTTGCATATTTGGAACGCTTGGATTGTCGGAGTACGAAGAATTGAGCGTAACTTTTGTACACAGTGTCCGTTTTGGGCCCATAAGAACTTTTTGGAAACGTAGCGACCGTTTTGGATTGAACTCACCACTTCGCCGTGACGTAAGAGGGATTTTGGCCATTCTTCGAAAGAATGAGCACTTGTATATTTAGAACGCTTGGAGAGTCGGCGGACGAGGAATTGAGCCTAACTTTTGCACACGATGTCCGTTTTGGCCCCATAAGTACTTTTTGGAAATGTAGTGATCATTTTGGATTGCACTCACCACTTCATCGTGACGTACGAGGGTTGTCGGCCATTTTTCGAAAGATTGAGCGCTTGCATATTTGGAACGCTTGGATTGTCGGAGTACGAAGAATTGAGCGTAACTTTTGTACACAGTGTCCGTTTTGGGCCCATAAGAACTTTTTGGAAACGTAGCGACCGTTTTGGATTGAACTCACCACTTCGTCGTGACGTATGTTAGATTTCAGCCATTTTTTGAAAGAATGAGCACTTGCATATTTGGAACACTTGGATTGTCGGTGTACGAAGAATTGAGCGTAACTTTTGCACACGGTGTCCATTTTGGGCCGATAAGTACTTTTTGGAAATGTAGCGACCGTTTTGGATTGAACTCACCACTTCGTCGTAACGTACGAGGAATTTTGGTCATTCTTCGAAAGAATGAGCACTTGTATATTTAGAACGCTTGGAGAGTCGGCGGACGAAGAATTGAGCGAAACTTTTGCACACGGTGTCCGTTTTGGGCCCATAAGAACTTTTTGGAAATGTAGCGACTGTTTTAGATTGAACTCACCACTTCGTCGTAACGTACGAGGAATTTTGGTCATTCTTCGAAAGAATGAGCACTTGTATATTTAGAACGCTTGGAGCGTCGGCGGACGAAGAATTGAGCCTAACTTTTGCACACGGTGTCCATTTTGGGCCGATAAGTACTTTTTGGAAATGTAGCGACTGTTTTAGATTGAACTCACCACTTCGTCGTAACGTACGAGGAATTTTGGTCATTCTTCGAAAGAATGAGCACTTGCATATTTGGAACGCTTGGATTGTCGGTTTACGAAGAATTGAGCGTAACTTTTGCACACGGTGTCCGTTTTGGGCCCATAAGTAACTTTTTGGGAATGTAGCAACCCATTTTGGATTGAACTTACCACTTCGTAGTGACGTACGAGGGATTTTGGCCATTCTTCGAAAGAATGAGTGGTTGTATATTTAGAACGCTTGGAGAGTCGGCGGACGAAGAATTGAGCCTAACTTTTGCACATGGTGTCCGCTTTGGGCCCATAAGAACTTTTTGGAAAAGTAGCGATTTTTTTGGATTGAAATCACAACTTCGTCGTGACGTATGAGGTATTTCAGCCATTTTTCGAAAGAATGAGCACTTGCATATTTGGAACGCTTGGATTGTCGGTGTACGAAGAATTGAGCGCGACTTTTGCACACGGTGTCCGCTTTGGGCCCATAAGAACTTTTTGGAAATGTAGCGACCGTTTTGGATTGAACTCACCACTTCGTCGTGACGTATGAGAAATTTCGGCCATTTTTCGAAAGAATGAGCACTTGCATATTTGGAACGCTTGGATTGTCGGTGTACGAAGAATTGAGCGTAACTTTTGCACACGGTGTCCGTTTTGGGCCCATAAGTACTTTTTGGTAATGTAGCGACCGTTTTGGATTGAACTCACCACTTCGTCGTGACGTATGAGAAATTTCGGCCATTTTTCGAAAGAATGAGCACTTGCATATTTGGAACGCTTGGATTGTCGACGTACGAAGAATTGAGCGTAACTTTTGCACACGGTGTCCATTTTGGGGCGATAAGTACTTTTTGGAAATGTAGCGACCGTTTTGGATTGAACTCACCACTTCATCGTAACGTACGAGGGATTTTGGCCATTCTTCGAAAGAATGAGCGCTTGTATATTTAGAACGCTTGGAGAGTCGGCGGACGAAGAATTGAGCGTAACCTTTGCACATGGGGTCCGCTTTGGGCCCATAAGAACTTTTTGGAAATGTAGCGACCGTTTTGGATTGAACTCACCACTTCATCGTAACGTACGAGGGATTTTGGCTATTCTTCGAAAGAATGAGCGCTTGTATATTTAGAACGCTTGGAGAGTCGGCGGACGAAGAATTGAGCGTAACCTTTGCACATGGGGTCCGCTTTGGGCCCATAAGAACTTTTTGGAAATGTAGCGATTGTATTGGATTGAACTCACTACTTCGTCGTGACGTATGAGGGATTTTGGCCGTTTCTCAAAAGAATGAGCACTTGCATATTTGAAACGCTTGGATTGTCGGCGTACGAAGAATTGAGCGTAAAATTTGCACACGGTGTCCGCTTTGGGCCCATAAGAACTTTTTGGACATGTAGCGACCGTTTTGGATTGAGCTCACAACTTCGTTGTGACGTATGAATGTTTTCGGCCATTCTTCGGCTTTGGGCCCATAAGAACTTTTTGGAAATGTAGTGACCGTTTTGGATTGAACTCACCACTTCATCGTGACGTGTGAGGGATTTCGGCCATTTTTCGAAAGAATGAGCACTTGCGTATTTGGAACGCTTGGATTGTCAGCGTACGAAGAATTGAGTATAACTTTTGTACATGATTACCGTTTCGGGCCCATAAGTACTTTTGTGAAATGTAACGACCGTTTTGGATTGAACTCGCCACTTCGTCGTGACGTACGAGGGATTTTGGCCATTCTTCGAAAGAATGAGCGCTTGTATATTTAGAACGCTTGGAGAGTCAGCGGACAAAGAATTGAGCGTAACTTTTGCAAATGGTGTCTGCTTTGGGCCCAGAAGAACTTTTTGGAATGTAGCGACCGTTTTGGATTGAACTCACCACTTCGTCGTGACGTATGAAGAATTTCGGCCATTTTTCGAACGAATGAGCACTTGCATATTTGGAATGCTTGGATTGTCGGCGTACGAAGAATTGAGCATAACTTTTTTACACGATGTCCGTTTCGAGCCCATAGGTACTTTTTGGAAATGTAGCGATCGTTTTGGATTGAACTCACCACTTCATCGTGACGTACGAGGGATTTTGGCCATTCTTCAAAAGAATGAGTGCTTGTATATTTAGAATGCTTGGAGAGTCGGCGGACGAAGAACTGAGCGTAACTTTTGCACACGGTGTCCGTTTAGGGGCCCATAAGAAAATTTTGGAAATGTAGCGACCTTTTTGGATTGAACTCACCACTTCGTCGTGACGTAGGAGGGATTTCGGCCATTTTTCGAAAGAATGAGCACTTGCATATTTGGAACGCTTGGATTGTCGGCGTACGAAGAATAGAGCGTAACTTTTGCAAACGTTGTCCGTTTTGGGCCCATAAGAACTTTTTGGAAATGTAGCGACCGTTTTGGATTGAACTCACCACTTCATCGTGACGTAGGTGGGATTTCCGCCATTTTTCAAAAAAATGAGCACTTGCATATTTGGAACGCTTGGATTGCCGGCGTACGAAGAATTGAGCGTAACTTTTGTACACAGTGTCCATTTTGGGCCCATAAGAACTTTTTGGAAATGTAGCGATCGTTTTAGATTGAACTCACCACTTCGTCGTGATGTAGGAGGGTTTTCGGCCATTTTTCGAAAGAATGAGCACTTGCATATTTGGAACGCTTGGATTGTCGGTGTACGAAGAATTGAGCGCAACTTTTGCACACGATGTCCGCTTTGGTCCCATAAGAACTTTTTGGAAATGTAGCGACCGTTTTGGATTGAGCTCACCACTTCGTCGTGACGTATGAAGGATTCCGGCCATTCTTCGGCTTTGGGCCCATAAGAACTTTTTGGAAATGTAGCGACCATTTTGGATTGAACTCACCACTTCGTCGTGACGTACGAGGGATTTTTGCCATTTTTCGAAAGAATGAGCACTTGCATATTTGGAACGCTTGGATTGTCGACGTACGAAGAATTGAGCGTAACTTTTGCACACGATGTCCGCTTTGGGCCCATAAGAACTTTTTGGAAATGTAGCGACCGTTTTGGATTGAGCTCACCACTTCGTCGTGACGTATGAAGGATTCCGGTCATTTTTCGAAAGAATGAGCACTCGCATATTTGGAACACTTGGAGAGTCGGCGGACGAAGAATTGAGCGTAACTTTTGCACACGATGTCCGCTTTGGGCCCATAAGAACTTTTTGGAAATGTAGCGACCATTTTGGATTGAACTCACCACTTCGTCGTGACGTACGAGGGATTTTTGCCCTTTTTCGAAAGAATGAGCGCTTGTGTATTTAGAACGCTTGGATAGTCGGCGGACGAAGAATTGAGCGTGACTTTTCCGCACGATGTCCGCTTTGGGCCCATAAGAAGTTTTTGGAAATGTGACCGTTTTGGATTGAACTCACCACTTCATAGTGACGTACGAGGGATTTTGGCCATTCATCGAAAGAATGAGTGCTTGTATATTTAGAACGCTTGTAGAGTCGGCGGACGAAGAATTGAGCCTAACTTTTGCACACGGTGTCCGCTTTGGGCCCATAAGAACTTTCTGGAAATGTAGCGACCGTTTTGGATTGAGCTCACCACTTCGTCGTGACGTATGAGGGATTTCCGCCATTCTTCGTCTTTGGGCCCATAAGAACTTTTTGGAAATGTAGCGACCATTTTGAATTGAACTCACCACTTCGTCGTGACGTATGTTAGATTTCAGCCATTTTTTGATAGAATGAGCACTTGCATATTTGGAACACTTGGATTGTCGGTGTACGAAGAATTGAGCATAACTTTTGCACAAGGTGTCCGTTTGGGCCCATAAGTACTTTTTGGTAATGTAGCGACCGTTTTGGATTGAACTCACCACTTCGTCGTGACTTATGAGAAATTTCGGCCATTTTTCGAAAGAATGAGCACTTGCATATTTGGAACGCTTGGATTGTCGACGTACGAAGAATTGAGCGTAACTTTTGCACACGGTGTCCATTTTGGGCCGATAAGTACTTTTTTGAAATGTAGCGACCGTTTTGGATTGAGCTCACCACTTCGTCGTAACGTAGGAGGGATTTTGGCCATTCTTCGAAAGAATGAGCGCTTGTATATTTAGAACGCTTGGAGAGTCGGCGGACGAAGAATTGAGCGAAACTTTTGCACACGGTGTCCGTTTTGGGCCCGTAAGAACTTTTTGGAAATGTAGCGACCGTTTTAGATTGAACTCATCACTTCGTCGTGACGTACGAGGGATTTTGGCCATTCTTCGAAAGAATGAGTGCTTGTATATTTAGAACGCTTGGAGAGTCGGTGGACGAAGAATTGAGCCTAAATTTTGCACACGGTGTCCGCTTTGGGCCCATAAGAACTTTCTGGAAATGTAGCGACCGTTTTGGATTGAGCTCACCACTTCGTCGTGACGTATGAGGGATTTCGGCCATTCTTTGTCTTTGGGCCCATAAGAACTTTTTGGAAATGTAGCGACCATTTTGGATTGAACTCACCACTTCGTCGTGACGTATGTTAGATTTCAGCCATTTTTTGATAGAATGAGCACTTGCATATTTGGAACACTTGAATTGTCGGTGTACGAAGAATTGAGCGTAACTTTTGCACACGGTGTCCGTTTTGGGCCCATAAGTACTTTTTGGTAATGTAGCGACCGTTCTGGATTGAACTCACCACTTCGTCGTGACGTATGAGAAATTTCGGCCATTTTTCGAAAGAATGAGCACTTGCATATTTGGAACACTTGGATTGTCGACGTACGAAGAATTGAGCGTAACTTTTGCACACGGTGTCCATTTTGGGCCGATAAGTACTTTTTTGAAATGTAGCGACCGTTTTGGATCGAACTCACCACTTTGTCGTAACGTACGAGGGATTTTGGCCATTCTTCGAAAGAATGAGCGCTTGTATATTTAGAACGCTTGGAGAGTCGGCGGACGAAGAATTGAGCGTAAAATTTGCACACGGTGTCCGCTTTGGGCCCATAAGAAGTTTTTGGAAATGTAGCGACCGTTTTGGATAGAACTCACCACTTCGTCGTGACGTACGAGGGATTTTGGCCATTCTTCGAAAGAATGAGTGCTTGTATATTTAGAACGCTTGGAGAGTCGGCGGACGAAGAATTGAGCGTAAAATTTGCACACGGTGTCCGCTTTGGGCCCATAAGAAGTTTTTGGAAATGTAGCGACCGTTTTGGATAGAACTCACCACTTCGTCGTGACGTACGAGGGATTTTGGCCATTCTTCGAAAGAATGAGTGCTTGTATATTTAGAACGCTTGGAGAGTCGGCGGACGAAGAATTGAGCGTAAAATTTGCACACGGTGTCCGCTTTGGGCCCATAAGAACTGTTTGGAAATGTAGCGACCATTTTGGATTGAGCTCACAACTTCGTCATGACGTATGAAGGTTTTCGACCATTCTTCGGCTTTGGGCCCATAAGAACTTTTTGGAAATGTAGTGACCGTTTTGGATTGAACTTACCAGTTCGTCGTGACGTATGAGGGATTTCGGCCTTTTTTCGAAAGAATGAGCACTTGCGTATTTGGAACGCTTGGATTGTCAGCGTACGAAGAATTGAGCATAACTTTTGTACACGATGTCCGTTTCGGGCCCATAAGTACTTTTGGGAAATGTAACGACCGTTTTGGATTGAACTCACCACTTCGTCGTGACGTACGAGGGATTTTGGCCATTCTTCGAAAGAATGAGCGCTTGTATATTTAGAACGCTTGGAGAGTCGGCGGACAAAGAATTGAGCGTAACTTTTGTAAATGGTGTCCGCTTTGGGCCCAGAAGAACTTTTTGGAAATGTAGCGAACGTTTTGGATTGAACTCACCACTTCGTCGCGACGTATGAGGAATTTCGGCCATTTTTCGAAAGAATGAGCACTTGCATATTTGGAATGCTTGGATTGTCGGCGTACGAAGAATTGAGCATAACTCTTTTACACGATGTCCATTTTGGGCCCATAAGTACTTTTTGGAAATGTAGCGACCGTTTTGGATTGAACTCACCACTTCATCGTGACGTACGAGGGATTTTGGCCATTCTTCGAAAGAATGAGTGCTTGTATATTTAGAACGCTTGGAAAGTCGGCGGACGAAGAATTGAGCGTAACTTTTGCACATGGTGTCCGCTTTGGGCCCATAAGAACTTTTTGGAAATGTAGCGATTGTATTGGATTGAACTCACTACTTCGTCGTGACGTATGAGGGATTTTGGCCATTTTTCGAAAGAATGAGCACTTGCATATTTGGAACGCTTGGATTGTCGGCGTACGAAGAATTGTGCGTAAAATTTGCACACGGTGTCCGCTTTTGGCCCATAAGAACTGTTTGGAAATGTAGCGACCATTTTGGATTGAGCTCACAACTTCGTCATGACTTATGAAGGTTTTCGGCCATTCTTCGGCTTTGGGCCCATAAGAACTTTTTGGAAATGTAGTGACCGTTTTGGATTGAACTCACCAGTTCGTCGTGACGTATGAGGGATTTCGGCCTTTTTTCGAAAGAATGAGCACTTGCGTATTTGGAACGCTTGGATTGTCAGCGTACGAAGAATTGAGCAAAACTTTTGTACACGATGTCCGTTTCGGGCCCATAAGTACTTTTGGGAAATGTAACGACCGTTTTGGATTGAACTCACCACTTCGTCGTGACATACGAGGGATTTTGGCCATTCTTCGAAAGAATGAGCGCTTGTATATTTAGAACGCTTGGAGAGTCGGCGGACAAAGAATTGAGCGTAACTTTTGTAAATGGTGTCCGCTTTGGGCCCAAAAGAACTTTTTGGAAATGTAGCGACCGTTTTGGATTGAACTCACCACTTCGTCGCGACGTATGAGGAATTTCGGCCATTTTTCGAAAGAATGAGCACTTGCATATTTGGAATGCTTGGATTGTCGGCGTACGAAGAATTGAGCATAACTTTTTTATACGATGTCCATTTCGGGCCCATAAGTACTTTTTGGAAATGTAGCGACCATTTTGGATTGAACTCACCACTTCATCGTGACGTACGAGGGATTTTGGCCATTCTTCGAAAGAATGAGTGCTTGTATATTTAGAACGCTTGGAGAGTCGGCGGACGAAGAATTGAGCGTAACTTTTGCACACGGTGTCCGTTTAGGGGCCCATAAGAACATTTTGGAAATGTAGCGACCTTTTTGGATTGAACTCACCCCTTCGTCGTGACGTAGGAGGGATTTCGGCCATTTTTCGAAAGAATGAGCACTTGTATATTTGGAACGCTTGGATTGTCGGCGTACGAAGAATTGAGCGTAACTTTTGCAAACGGTGTCCGTTTTGGGCCCATAAGAACTTTCTGGAAATGTAGCGACCGTTTTGGATTGAACTCACCACTTCATCGTGACGTAGGTGGGATTTCCACCATTTTTCAAAAAAATGAGCACTTGTATATTTGGAACGCTTGGATTGTCGGTGTACGAAGAATTGAGCGTAACTTTTGTACACAGTGTCCGTTTTGGGCCCATAAGAACTTTTTGGAAATGTAGCGACCGTTTTAGATTGAACTCACCACTTCGTCGTGATGTAGGAGGGATTTCAGCCATTTTTCGAAAGAATGAGCACTTGCATATTTGGAACGCTTGGATTGTCGGCGTACGAAGAATTGAGCGTAACTTTTGTACACAGTGTCCGTTTTGGGCCCATAAGAACTTTTTGGAAATGTAGCGACCGTTTTGGATTGAACTCCCCACTTCATCGTGACGTAGGTGGGATTTCCACCATTTTTCAAAAAAATGAGCACTTGTATATTTGGAACGCTTGGATTGTCGGCGTACGAAGAATTGAGCGTAACTTTTGTACACAGTGTCCGTTTTGGGCCCATAAGAACTTTTTGGAAATGTAGCGACCATTTTGGATTGAATTCACCACTTCGTCGCGACGTATGAGGGATTTCGGCGATTTTTCAAAAGAATGAACGCTTGTATATTTAGAACGCTTGGAGACTCGGCGGACGAAGAATTGAGCGTAACTTTTGCACACGGTGTCCGCTTTGGGCCCATGAGAACTTTTTGGAAGTGTAGCGACCGTTTTGGATTGAACTCACCACTTCTTCCTGACGTATGGGGGATTTCGACCTTTTTTCGAAAGAATGAGCACTTGCGTATTTGGAACGCTTGGATTGTCAGCGTACGAAGAATTGAGCATAACTTTTGTACACGATGTCCGTTTCGGGCCCATAAGTACTTTTGGGAAATGTAACGACCGTTTTGGATTGAACTCACCACTTCGTCGTGACGTACGAGGGATTTTGGCCATTCTTCGAAAGAATGAGTACTTGTCTATTTAGAACGCTTGGAGAGTCGGCGGACGAAGAATTGAGCCTAACTTTTGCACATGGTGTCCGCTTTGGGCCCATAAGAACTTTTTGGAAATGTAGCGACCGTTTTGGATTGAAATCACAACTTTGTCGTGACGTATGAGGGATTTCAGCCATTTTTCGAAAGAATGAGCACTTGCTCATTTGGAACGCTTGGATTGTCGGTGTATGAAGAATTGAGCGCGACTTTTGCACACGGTGCCCGCTTTGGGCCCATAAGAACTTTTTGGAAATGTAGCGACCGTTTTGGATTGAACTCACCACTTCGTCGTGACGTATGTTAGATTTCAGCCATTTTTTGAAAGAATGAGCACTTGCATATTTGGAACACTTGGATTGTCGGTGTACAAAGAATTGAGCGTAACTTTTGCACACGGTGTCCGTTTTAGGCCCATAAGTACTTTTTGGTAATGTAACGACCGTTTTGGATTGAACTCACCACTTCGTCTTGATGTATGACAAATTTCGGCCATTTTTCGAAAGAATTAGCACTTGCATATTTGGAACGCTTGGATTGTCGGCGTACGAAGAATTGAGCGTAACTTTTGCACACGGTGTCCATTTTGGGCCGATAAGTACTTTTTGGAAACATAGCGACCGTTTTGGATTGAACTCACCACTTCATCGTGACGTACGAGGGATTTTGGCCATTCTTCGAAAGAATGAGCGCTTGTATATTTAGAACGCTTGGAGAGTCGGCGGACGAAGAATTGTGCGTAACTTTTGTACACTGTGTCCGTTTTGGGACCGTAAGAACTTTTTGGAAATGTTGCGACCATTTTGGATTGCACTCACCACTTCGTCGTGACGTATGAAGGTTTTCGGCCATTTTTCAAAAGATTGAGCGCTTGCATATTTGGAACGCTTGGATTGTCGGCGTACGTAGAATTGAGCGTAACTTTTGTACACAGTGTCCGTTTTGGGCCCATAAGAACTTTTTTGAAATGTAGCGACCGTTTTGGATTGAACTCACTACTTCATCGTGACGTAGGAGGGATTTCAGCCATTTTTTGAAAGAATGAGCACTTGCATATTTGGAACGCTTGGATTGTCGGCGTACGAAGAATTGAGCGTAACTTTTGCACATGGCGTCCGTTTTAGGCCCATAAGAACTTTTTGGAAATGTAGCGACCATTTTTGATTGAACTCACCACTTCATCATGACGTATGAGGGATTTTGGCCATTCTTCGAAAGAATGAGCGCTTGTATATTTAAAAACACTTGGAGAGTCGACGGACGAATAATTTAGCGCAACTTTTGCCCACGGTGTCCATTTTTGGCCCATTAGAACTTTTTGGAAATGTAGCGACCGTTTTGGATTGCACTCACCACTTCGTTGTGACGTACGAGGGATTTCGGCCATTTTTCAAAAGAATGAGCGCTTGCATATTTGGAACACTTGGATTGTCGGCGTACGAAGAATTGAGCGTAAATTTTGCACACGGTGTCCATTTTGGGCCGATAAGTACTTTTTGGAAATGTAGCGACCGTTTTGGATTGAACTCACCACTTCGTCGTAACATACGAGGGATTTTGGCCATTCTTCGAAAGAATGAGCGCTTGCATATTTAGAATGCTTGGAGAGTCGGCGGACGAAGAATTGAGCCTAACTTTTGCACACGGTGTCTGTTTTGGGCTCGTAAGAACTTTTTGGAAATGTAGCGACCGTTTTAGATTGAACTCACCACTTCATCGTAATGTACGAGGATTTTTGGCCATTCTTCGAAAGAATGAGTGCTTGTATATTTAGAACGCCTGGAGAGTCGGTGGACGAAGAATTGAGCGTAACTTTTGCACATGGTGTCCGCTTTGGGCCCATAAGAACTTTTTGGGAATGTAGCGATTGTTTTGGATTGAACTCACTACCTCGTCGTGACGTACGAGGGATTTTGGCCATTTTTCGAAACAATGAACACTTGCATATTTGGAACGCTTGGATTGTCAGCGTACGAAGAATTGAGCGTAAAATTTGCACACGGTGTCCGCTTTGGGCCCATAAGAACTTTTTGGAAATGTAGCGACCGTTTTGGATTGAGCTCACAACTTCGTTGTGACGTATGAAGGTTTTCGGCCATTCTTCGGCTTTGGGCCCATAAGAACTTTTTGGAAATGTAGTGACCGTTTTGGATTGAACTCACCATTTCGTCGTGACGTATGAGGGATTTCGGTCATTTTTCGAAAGAATGAGCACTTGCGTATTTGGAATGCTTGGATTGTCAGCGTACGAAGAATTGACCATAACTTTTGTACACGATGTCCGTTTCGGGCCCATAAGTACTTTTGGGAAATGTAACGACCATTTTGGATTGAACTCACCACTTCGTCGTGACGTACGAGGGATTTTGGCCGTTCTTCGAAAGAATGAGCGCTTGTATATTTAGAACGCTTGGAGAGTCGGCGGACAAAGAATTGAGCGTAACTTTTGCAAATGGTGTCCGCTTTTGGCCCAGAAGAACTTTTTGGAAATGTAGCAACCATTTTGGATTGAACTCACCACTTCGTCGCGACGTATGAGGAATTTCGGCCATTTTTCGAAAGAATGAGCACTTGCATATTTGGAATGCTTGGATTGTCGGCGTACGAAGAATTGAGCATAACTTTTTTACACGATGTCCGTTTCGGGCCCATAAGTACTTTTTGGAAATGTAGCGACCGTTTTGGATTGAACTCACCACTTCATTGTGACGTACGAGGGATTTTGGCCATTCTTCGAAAGAATGAGTGCTTGTATATTTAGAACGCTTGGAGAGTCGGCGGACGAAGAATTGAGCATAACTTTTGCACACGGTGTCCGTTTAGGGGCCCATAAGAACTTTTTGGAAATGTAGCGACCTTTTTGGATTGAACTCACCCCTTCGTCGTGACGTAGGAGGGATTTCGGCCATTTTTCGAAAGAATGAGCACTTGCATATTTGGAACGCTTGGATTGTCGGCGTACGAAGAATTGAGCATAACTTTTGCACACGGTGTCCGTTTAGGGGCCCATAAGAACTTTTTGGAAATGTAGCGACCGTTTTGGATTGAACTCACCACTTCATCGTGACGTAGGTGGGATTTCAGCCATTTTTCGAAGAAATGAGCACTTGCATATTTGGAACGCTTGGATTGTCGGCGTACGAAGAATTGAGCGTAACTTTTGCAAACAGTGTCCATTTTGGGCCCATAAGAACTTTTTGGAAATGTAGCGACTGTTTTGGATTGCACCCACCACTTCATCGTAACGTACGAGGGATTTTGATCATTCTTCAAAAGAACTGAGCGCTTGTATATTTGGAACGCTTGGAGATTCGACGGACGAAGAATTGAGC
The DNA here is from genome assembly GCF_002742605.1 of Olea europaea var. sylvestris. Taxonomy (NCBI): domain Eukaryota; kingdom Viridiplantae; phylum Streptophyta; class Magnoliopsida; order Lamiales; family Oleaceae; genus Olea; species Olea europaea. The sequence goes on along the minus strand of NW_019243634.1, from coordinate 54,969 downwards.
GTAACTTTTGCACACGGTGTCCGCTTTGGGCCCATAAGAACATTTTGGAAATGTAGCGACCATTTTGGATTGAACCCACCACTTCGTCGTGACGTAGGAGCGATTTCGGCCATTTTTCGAAAGAATGTGCGCTTCTATATTTAGAACGCTTGGAGACTCGGCAGTGGAACGCTTGGATTGTCGGCGTACGATGAATTGAGCGTAACTTTTGCACACGGTGTCCGCTTTGGGCCAATAAGAACTTTTTTGAAATGTAGCGACCGTTTTGGATTGAACTCACCACTTCATCGTGACATAGGAGGGATTTTGGCCATTTTTCGAAAGAATGAGCACTTGCATATTTGGAACGCTTGGATTGTCAGCGTACGAAGAATTGAGCATAACTTTGCATATTTGGAACGCTTGGATTGTCGACGTACGAAGAATTGAGCATAACTTTTGCACACGGTGTCCATTTTGGGCCCATAACAACTTTTTGGAAATATAGCGACCATTTTGGATTGAACTCACCACTTCGTCGTGACGTACAAGGGATTTTTGACATTTTTCGAAAGAAGGAGCGCTTGTATATTTAAAACGCTTGGAGAGTCGGTGGACAAAGAATTGAGTGAAACTTTTGCACACGGCGTCCGTTTTGGGCCCATAAGAACTTTTTGGAAATGTAGCGACCGTTTTGGATTGCACTCACCACTACGTCGTGACGTACGAGGGATTTTGGCCATTTTTCAAAAGAATGAGCACTTGCATATTTGGAACTCTTGGATTGTCGGCGTATGAAGAATTGAGCATAACTTTTGCACACGGTGTCCGCTTTGGGCCCATAAGAACTTTACGGAAATGTAGCGATCGTTTTGGATTCAACTCACCACTTCGTTGTGATGTACGAGGGATTTTGGCGATTTTTCGAAAAAATGAGCATTTGCATATTTAGAACGCTTGGAGAGTCGGCGGACAAAGAATTGAGCGTAACTTTTGCACACAGTGTCCGTTTTTGGCCCACAAGAACTTTTTGGAAATGTAGCGACCGTTTTGGATTGAACTCACCACTTCATCGTGACGTATGAGGGATTTCGGCCTTTTTTCGAAAGAATGAGCACTAGTATATTTGGAACGCTTGGATTGTCGGTGAACGAAGAATTGAGCGTAACTTTTGTACACGGTGTCCGTTTTGGGCCCATAAGAACTTTTTGGAAATGTAGCGACCGTTTTGGATTGAACTTACCACTTCATAGTGACGTACGAGGGATTTTGACCATTCATCGAAAGAATGAGCGCTTGTATATTTAGAACGTTTGGAGGGTCGGCGGACGAAGAATTGACCCTAACTTTTGCACACGGTGTCCGCTTTGGGCCCATAAGAACTTTTTGGAAATGTAGCGACCGTTTTTGATTGAACTAACCACTTCGTCATGACGTACGAGGGATTTTGGCCATTCTTCGAAAGAATGAGCGCTTGTATATTTCGAATGCTTGGAGAGTCGGCGGACGAAGAATTGAGCGTAACTTTTGCACACGGCGTGCGTTTTAGGCCCATAAGAACTTTTTGGAAATGTAGCGACCGTTTTGGATTGAACTCACCACTTCGTCATGACGTACGAGGGATTTTGGCCATCCTTCAAAAGAATGAGGGCTTGTATATTTAAAAACACTTGGAGAGTCGACGGGCGAAGAATTGAGCGTAACTTTTGCCCACGGTGTCCTTTTTGGCCCATAAGAACTTTTTGGAAATGTAGCGACCATTTTGGATTGCACTCACCACTTCGTCGTCACGTACGAGGGATTTCGGCCATTTTTCGAAAGAATGAGGACTTGCATATTTGGAACCCTTGGATTGTCGACGTACGAAGAATTGAGCGTAACTTTTGCACACAGTGTCCGTTTTGGTCCCATAAGAACTTTTTGGAAATGTAGCGACCGTTTTGGATTGAACTCACCACTTCATCGTGATGTACGAGGGATTTTGGCCATTCTTCGATAGAATGAGCGCTTATATATTTAGAACGCTTGGAGAGTCGGCAGACGAAGAATTGAGCGTAACTTTTTCACACGGTGTCCGTTTTGGGCCCATAAGAATTTTTTGGAAATGTCGCGAACGTTTTGGATTGCACTCACCACTTCATCGTGACGTACGAGGGTTTTAGGCCATTTTTCGAAAGATTGAGCGCTTGTATATTTGGAACGCTTGGATTGTCGGCGTACGAAGAATTGAGCGTAACTTTTGTACACAATATCCATTTTGGGCCCATAAGAACTTTTTGGAAATGTAGCGACCGTTTTGGATTGAACTCACCACTTCGTCATGAAGTAGGAGGGATTTCGGCCATTTTTTGAAAGAATGAGCACTTGTATATTTAGAACGCTTGGATTGTCGGCGTACGAAGAATTGATCGAAACTTTTGCACACGGTGTCCGTTTTGGGTCCATAAGAACATTTTGGAAATGTAGCGACCGTTTTGTATTGAACTTACACTTCGTCGCGACGTAGGTGGGATTTCGGCCATTTTTCGAAAAAATGAGCACTTGCACATTTGGAACGCTTAGATTGTCGGCATACGAAGAATTGAGCATAACTTTTGCACACGGTGTCCGCTTTTGGCCCATAAGAACTTCTTGGAAATGTAGCGACCGTTTTGTATTGAGCTCACCACTTCGTCGTGACGTATGAGGGATTTCGGCCATTCTTCAACTTTGGGCCCATAAGATCTTTTTGAAAATGTAGCGACTGTTTTGGACTGAACTCACCATTTCGTCATGACATATGAGGGATTTCGTCCATTTTTCGAAAGAATGAGCACTTGCATATTTGGAACGCTTGGATTGTCGGCGTACGATGAATTGAGCGTAACTTTTGCACACGGTGTCCGCTTTGGGACAATAAGAACTTTTTGGAAATGTAGCGACCGTTTTGGATTGAACTCACACTTCATCGTGACGTAGGAGGGATTTCGGCCATTTTTCGAAAGAATGAGCACTTGCATATTTGGAACGCTTGGATTGTCAGCGTACGAAGAATTGAGCGTAACTTTTGCACACGGTGTCCGTTTTGGGCCCATAAGAACTTTTTGGAAATTTAGCGACCGTTTTGGGTTGAACTCCCCACTTCGTCGTGACGTACGAGGGATTTTGGCCATTCTTCGCAAGAATGAGAGCTTGTATATTTAGAACGCTTGGAGAGTCAGCGGACGAAGAATTGAGCGTAACTTTTGCACACGGTGTCCTCTTTGGGCCCATAAGAACTTTATGGAAATGTAGCGATCGTTTTGGATTGAACTCACCACTTCATCGTGATGAATGAGGGATTTTGGCCATTTTTCGAAAGAATAAGCATTTGCATATTTAGAACGCTTGGAGAGTCGGCGGACTAAGAATTGAGCATAACTTTTGCACACGGTGTCCGTTTTTGGCTCACAAGAACTTTTTGGAAATGTAGCAACCATTTTGGATTGAATTCGCCACTTCGTCGTGACGTAGGAGGGATTTTGGCCATTTTTCGAAAGAATGAACTTGCATATTTGGAACGCTTGGATTGTCGGCGTACGAAGAATTGAGCATAGCTTTTGCACACAGTGTCCGTTTTTGGACCACAAGAACTTTTTAGAAATGTAGCGACCATTTTGGATTGAACACACCACTTCATCGTGACGTACGAGGGATTTTGGCCATTCTTCGAAAGAATGAGCGCTTGTATATTTAGAACGCTTGGAGAGTCGGCGGACGAAGAATTGAGCATAACTTTTGCACACGGTGTCCGTTTTTGGCCCACAAGAACTTTTTGGAAATGTAGCAACCATTTTGGATTGAATTCGCCACTTCGTCGTGACGTAGGAGGGATTTTGGCCATTTTTCGAAAGAATGAGCACTTGCATATTTGGAACGCTTGGATTGTCGGCGTACGAAGAATTGAGCATAGCTTTTGCACACAGTGTCCGTTTTTGGACCACAAGAACTTTTTAGAAATGTAGCGACCATTTTGAATTGAACACACCTCTTCATCGTGACGTACGAGGGATTTTGGCCATTCTTCGAAAGAATGAGCGCTTGTATATTTAGAACGCTTGGAGAGTCGGCGGACGAAGAATTGAGCATAACTTTTGCACACGGTGTCCGTTTTTGGCCCACAAGAACTTTTTGGAAATGTAGCAACCATTTTGGATTGAATTCGCCACTTCGTCGTGACGTAGGAGGGATTTTGGCCATTTTTCGAAAGAATGAGCACTTGCATATTTGGAACGCTTGGATTGTCGGCGTACGAAGAATTGAGCATAGCTTTTGCACACAGTGTCCGTTTTTGGACCACAAGAACTTTTTAGAAATGTAGCGACCATTTTGAATTGAACACACCTCTTCATCGTGACGTACGAGGGATTTTGGCCATTCTTCGAAAGAATGAGCGCTTGTATATTTAGAACGCTTGGAGAGTCGGCGGACGAAGAATTGAGCATAACTTTTGCACACGGTGTCCGTTTTTGGCCCACAAGAACTTTTTGGAAATGTAGCAACCATTTTGGATTGAATTCGCCACTTCGTCGTGACGTAGGAGGGATTTTGGCCATTTTTCGAAAGAATGAGCACTTGCATATTTGGAACGCTTGGATTGTCGGCGTACGAAGAATTGAGCATAGCTTTTGCACACAGTGTCCGTTTTTGGACCACAAGAACTTTTTAGAAATGTAGCGACCATTTTGAATTGAACACACCTCTTCATCGTGACGTACGAGGGATTTTGGCCATTCTTCGAAAGAATGAGCGCTTGTATATTTAGAACGCTTGGAGAGTCGGCGGACGAAGAATTGAGCATAACTTTTGCACACGGTGTCCGTTTTTGGCCCACAAGAACTTTTTGGAAATGTAGCAACCATTTTGGATTGAATTCGCCACTTCGTCGTGACGTAGGAGGGATTTTGGCCATTTTTCGAAAGAATGAGCACTTGCATATTTGGAACGCTTGGATTGTCGGCGTACGAAGAATTGAGCATAGCTTTTGCACACAGTGTCCGTTTTTGGACCACAAGAACTTTTTAGAAATGTAGCGACCATTTTGAATTGAACACACCTCTTCATCGTGACGTACGAGGGATTTTGGCCATTCTTCGAAAGAATGAGCGCTTGTATATTTAGAACGCTTGGAGAGTCGGCGGACGAAGAATTGAGCATAACTTTTGCACACGGTGTCCGTTTTTGGCCCACAAGAACTTTTTGGAAATGTAGCAACCATTTTGGATTGAATTCGCCACTTCGTCGTGACGTAGGAGGGATTTTGGCCATTTTTCGAAAGAATGAGCACTTGCATATTTGGAACGCTTGGATTGTCGGCGTACGAAGAATTGAGCATAGCTTTTGCACACAGTGTCCGTTTTTGGACCACAAGAACTTTTTAGAAATGTAGCGACCATTTTGAATTGAACACACCTCTTCATCGTGACGTACGAGGGATTTTGGCCATTCTTCGAAAGAATGAGCGCTTGTATATTTAGAACGCTTGGAGAGTCGGCGGACGAAGAATTGAGCATAACTTTTGCACACGGTGTCCGTTTTTGGCCCACAAGAACTTTTTGGAAATGTAGCAACCATTTTGGATTGAATTCGCCACTTCGTCGTGACGTAGGAGGGATTTTGGCCATTTTTCGAAAGAATGAGCACTTGCATATTTGGAACGCTTGGATTGTCGGCGTACGAAGAATTGAGCATAGCTTTTGCACACAGTGTCCGTTTTTGGACCACAAGAACTTTTTAGAAATGTAGCGACCATTTTGAATTGAACACACCTCTTCATCGTGACGTACGAGGGATTTTGGCCATTCTTCGAAAGAATGAGCGCTTGTATATTTGGAACGCTTGAAGAGTCGGCGGACGAAGAATTGAGCGTAACTTTTGCACACGGTGTCCGTTTTGGGACCACAAGAACTTTTTAGAAATGTAGCGACCATTTGGGATTGAACACACCACTTCATCGTGACGTACGAGGGATTTTGGCCATTCTTCGAAAGAATGAGCGCTTGTATATTTGGAACGCTTGGATTGTCGACGGACGAAGAATTGAGCATAACTTTTGCACACGGTGTCCATTTTGGGCCCATAAGTACTTTTTGGAAATGTAGCGACCATTTTGGATTGAACTTACCACTTCGTAGTGACGTACGAGGGATTTTGGCCATTCATCGAAAGAGTGAGCACTTGCATATTTGGAACGCTTGGATTGTCGGCGTAGGAAGAATTGTGCGTAACTTTTGCACACATTGTCCATTTTTTGCCCATAAGGACTTTTTGGAAATGTAGCGACCGTTTTGGATTGAACTCACCACTTCGTCGTGACGTAGGAGGGATTTTGGCCATTCTTCGGCTTTGGGCCCATAAGAAATTTTTGGAAATGTAGCGACCGATTTGGATTGAACTCACCACTTCGTCGTGACGTATGAGGGATTTCGGCAATTCTTCGGCTTTGGGCCCATAAGAACTTTTTGGAAATGTAGCGACCATTTTAGATTGAACTCACCCCTTCGTTCAATTTCGAAAGAATGAGCACTTGCATATTTGGAACGCTTAGATTGTCGGCGTACGATGAATTGAGCGTAACTTTTGCACACGGTGTCCGTTTTGGGCCCATAAGTACTTTTTGGAAATGTAGAGACCATTTTGGATTGAACTCACCACTTCGTCATGGCGTACAAGGGATTTTAGCTATTCTTCGAAAGAATGAGCGCTTTTATATTTAGAACGCTTAGAGAGTCGGCGGACGAAGAATTGAGCGTAACTTTTGCAAACGGTGTCCATTTTAGGACCATAAGAACTTTTTGGAAATGTAGCGACCGTTTTGGATTGCACCCACCACTTCATCGTGTCGTACGAGGGATTTCGGCCATTTTTCGTAAGATTGAGAGTTTGCATATTTGGAACTCTTGGATTGTCGGCGTACGAAGAATTGAGCGTAACTTTTGCACACAGTGTCCGTTTTGGGCCCATAAGAACATTTTGGAAATGTAGCGACCATTTTGGATTGAACCCACCACTTCGTCGTGATGTAGGAGGGATTTCGGCCATTTTTCGAAAGAATGTGCACTTGCATATTTGGAACGCTTGGATTGTCGGCGTACGAAGAATTGAGCGTAACTTTTTCACACGGTGTCCGTTTTGGGCCCATAAGAACTTTTTGGAAATGTTGCGACCGTTTTAGATTGAACTCACCACTTCGTCGTGACGTACGAGGGATTTTGGCCATTCTTCGAAAGAATGAGCGCTTGTATATTTAGAATGCTTGGAGAGTCGGCGGACGAAGAATTGAGCGTAACTTTTGCACACGGCGTCCGTTCTAGGCCCATAAGAACTTTTTGGAAATGTAGCGACCGTTTTGGATTAAACTCACCACTTCGTCGTGACGTATGAGGGATGCCGGCCTTTTTTCGAAAGAATGAGCACTTGCATATTTGGAACGCTTGGATTGTCGGCGTACGAAGAATTGAGCGTAACTTTTGCACACGGTGTCCGTTTTGGGCCCATAAGAACTTTTTGGAAATGTAGCGACCATTTTGGATTGAACGCAACGCTTCATCGTGACATACGAGGGATTTTGGCCATTCTTCGAAAGAATTAGCACTTGTATATCTAGAACTCTTGGAGAGTCGGCGGACGAAGAATTGAGCGTAAGTTTGCACACGGTGTTTGCTTTAGGCCCATAAGAACTTTTTGGAAATATAGCGACCGTTTTGGATTGAACTCACGACTTCATCATGACGTAGGAGGGATTTCGGCCATTTTTCGAAAGAATGAGCACTTGCATATTTGGAACGCTTGGATTGTCGGTGTACGAAGAATTGAGCGTAACTTTTGCACACGGTGTCAGGTTTGGGCCCATAAGTACTTTTTGGAAATGTAGCGACCGTTTCGGATTGAACGCACCAATTCGTCGTGACGTACGAGGGATTTTAGCCATTCTTCGAAAGAATGAGTGCTTGTATATTTAGAACGCTTGGAGAGTCGATGGACGAAGAATTGAGCGTAACTTTTGCACACGGTGTCCGCTTTGGGCCCATAAGAACTTTTTAGAAATGTAGCGACCGTTTTGGATTGAACTCACCCCTTCATCGTGACGTACGAGGGATTTTAGCAATTTTTAGAAAGAATGAGCATTTACATATTTAGAACTCTTGGAGAGTCGGCGGACTAAGAATTGAGTGTAAGTTTTGTACACGTTGTTCGTTTTTTGCCTACAAGAACTTTTTGGAAATGTAGCAACCGTTTTGGAGTGAACATACTACTTCATCGTGACGTATGAGGGATTTCGGACATTTTTTGAGAGAATGAGCACTTGCATATTTGGAACGCTTGGATTGTCGGCGTACGAAGAATTGAGCGTAACTTTTGCACACAGTATCCGTTTTAGGCCCATAAGAACTTTTTGGAAATGTAGCGACCGTTTTTGATTGAACTCACCACCTCATCATGACATACGAGGGATTTTGGCCATTCTTTGAATGAATGAGCGCTTGTATATTTAGAACGCCAGGAGAGTCGGCGGACGAAGAATTGAGCGTAACTTTTGCACACGGTGTCCGTTTTGCGCCCATAAGAACTTTTTGGAAATGTAGTGACTATTTTGGATTGAACTCACCACTTTATCGTAACGTACGAGGGATTTTGGCCATTCTTCGAAAGAATGAGCGCTTGTATATTTAGAACGCTTGGAGAGTCCGCGGACGAAGAATTGAGCATAACTTTTGCACACGGCGTCCGTTTTGGGCCCATAAGAACTTTTTGGAAATGTAGCGACCGTTTTGGATTGCACTCACCACTTCGTTGTGACGTACGAGGGATTACGGCTATTTTTCGAAAGAATGAGCACTTACATATTTCTAACGCTTGGATTGTCGGTGTTCGAAGAATTGAGCGTAACTTTTGCACACAGTGTTCGTTTTTGGCCCATAAGAACTTTTTGGAAATGTAGCGACCGTTTTGGATTGCACTCACCACTTCGTTGTGACGTATGAGGGATTTCGGCCATTTTTCGAAAGAATGAGCACTTGCATATTTCTCACGCTTGGATTGTCGGCGTACGAAGAATTGAGCGTAACTTTTGCACACATTGTCCGTTTTTGGCCCATAAGAACTTTTTGGAAATGTAGCGACCGTTTTGGGTTGAACTCACCACTTCGTCGTGACGTATGAGGGATTTCGGCCATTTTTCGAAAGAATGAGCACTTTCATATTTCTAACGCTTGGATTGTCGACGTACGAAGAATTAAGCGTAACTTTTGCACACGGTGTCCGTTTTGGGCCCATCAGTACTTTTTGGAAATGTAGTAACCGTTTTGGATTGAACTAACCACTTCATCGTGACGTAGGAGGGATTTCGGCCATCTTTCGGAAGAATGAGCGCTTGTATGTTTAGAACACTTGGAGAGTCGGCGGACGAAGAATTGAGCGCAACTTTTGCACACGGTGTCCGCTTTGGGCCCATGAGAACATTTTGGAAATGTAGCGACCGTTTTGGATTGAACTCACCACTTTGTCGTGAAGTATGATGGATGTCGGCCTTTTTTTGAAAGAATGAGCACTTGCATATTTGGAACGCTTGGATTGTCGGCGTACGAAGAATTGAGCGTAACTTTTGCACACGGTGTCCGTTTTGGGTCCATAAGAAATTTTTGGAAATGTAGCGACCATTTTGGATTGAACTCAACACTTCATCGTGACGTACGAGGGATTTTGGCCATTCTTCGAAAGAATGAGCACTTGTATATTTAGAACGCTTGGAGAGTTGGCGGACGAAGAATTGAGCGTAAGTTTGCACACAGTGTTTGCTTTGGGCCCATAAGAACTTTTTGGAAATGTAGCGACCATTTTGGATTGCACTCACCACTTCGTCATCACGTACAAGGGATTTCGACCATTTTTCGAAAGATTGAGCTCTTGCATATTTTGAACGCTTGGATTGTCGACGTACGAAGAATTGAGCGTAACTTTTGCACACGGTGTCCGTTTTGGGCCCATAAGAACTTTTTGGAAATGTAGCGACCAATTTGGATTGCACTCACCACTTCGTCATCACGTACAAGGGATTTCGACCATTTTTCGAAAGATTGAGCTCTTGCATATTTTGAACGCTTGGATTGTCGACGTACGAAGAATTGAGCGTAACTTTTGCGCACGGGGTCCGCTTTGGGCCCATAAGAACTTTTTGGAAATGTAGCGACCAATTTGGATTGCACTCACCACTTCGTCATCACGTACAAGGGATTTCGACCATTTTTCGAAAGATTGAGCTCTTGCATATTTTGAACGCTTGGATTGTCGACGTACGAAGAATTGAGCGTAACTTTTGCGCACGGTGTCCGCTTTGGGCCCATAAGAACTTTTTGGAAATGTAGCGACCGTTTTGGATTGCACTCGCCACTTCATCATCACGTACGAGGGATTTTGGCCATTTTTCGAAAGAATGAGCTCTTGCATATTTAGAACGCTTGGATTGTCGGCGTACGAAGAATTGAGGGTAACTTTTGCACACAGTGTCCGTTTTGGGCCCATAAGAACTTTTTGGAAATGTAGCGACCGTTTTGGATTGCACTCGCCACTTCGTCGTGACGTATGAGGGATTTCGGCCATTTTTCGAAAGAATGAGCTCTTGCATATTTAGAACGCTTGGATTGTCGGCGTACGAAGAATTGAGCGTAACGTTTGCACACAGTGTCCATTTTGGGCCCATAAGAACATTTTGGAAATGTAGCGACCGTTTTTGATTGAACTCACCACCTCATCGTGACGTGCAAGGGATTTGGGCCATTCTTCGAAAGAATTAGCGCTTGTATATCTAGAACTCTTGGAGAGTCGGCGGACGAAGAATTGAGCGTAAGTTTGCACACGGTGTTTGCTTTAGGCCCATAAGAACTTTTTGGAAATATAGCGACCGTTTTGGATTGAACTCACCGCTTCACCATGACGTAGGAGGGATTTCGGCCACTTTTCGAAAGAATGAGCACTTGCATATTTGGAACGCTTGGATTGTCGGTGTACGAAGAATTGAGCGTAACTTTTGCACACGGTGTCAGTTTTGGGCCCATAAGTACTTTTTGGAAATCTAGCGACCGTTTCGGATTGAACGCACCAATTCGTCGTGACGTACGAGAGATTTTAGCCATTCTTCGAAAGAATGAGTGCTTGTATATTTAGAACGCTTGGAGAGTCGACGGACGAAGAATTGAGCGTAACTTTTGCACACGGTGTCCGTTTTGGGCCCATAAGAACTTTTTGGAATTTTGGCCATTCTTCGAAAGAATGAGCGCTTGTATATTTTGAACGCTTGGAGAGTCGGCGGACGAAGAATTGAGCATAACTTTTGCACACGGTGTCCGTTTTGCGCCCATAAGAACTTTTTGGAAATGTAGTGACCGTTTTGGATTGAACTCACCACTTCATCGTAACGTACGAGGGATTTTGGCCATTCTTTGAATGAATGAGCGCTTGTATATTTAGAACGCCAGGAGAGTCGGCGGACGAAGAATTGAGCATAACTTTTGCACACGGTGTCCGTTTTGCGCCCATAAGAACTTTTTGGAAATGTAGTGACCGTTTTGGATTGAACTCACCACTTCATCGTAACGTACGAGGGATTTTGGCCATTCTTTGAATGAATGAGCGCTTGTATATTTAGAACGCCAGGAGAGTCGGCGGACGAAGAATTGAGCATAACTTTTGCACACGGTGTCCGTTTTGCGCCCATAAGAACTTTTTGGAAATGTAGTGACCGTTTTGGATTGAACTCACCACTTCATCGTAACGTACGAGGGATTTTGGCCATTCTTTGAATGAATGAGCGCTTGTATATTTAGAACGCCAGGAGAGTCGGCGGACGAAGAATTGAGCATAACTTTTGCACACGGTGTCCGTTTTGGGCCCATAAGAACTTTTTGGAAATGTAGCGACCGTTTTGGATTGCACTCACCACTTCGTTGTGACGTACGAGGGATTACGGCCATTTTTCAAAAGAATGAGCACTTGCATATTTCTAACGCTTGGATTGTCGGCGTTCGAAGAATTGAGCGTAACTTTTGCACACAGTGTTCGTTTTTGGCCCATAAGAACTTTTTGGAAATGTAGCAACCGTTTTGGATTGCACTCACCACTTCGTTGTGACGTATGAGGGATTTCGGCCATTTTTCGAAAGAATGAGCACTTGCATATTTCTCACGCTTGGATTGTCGGCGTACGAAGAATTGAGCGTAACTTTTGCACACATTGTCCATTTTTGGCCCATAAGAACTTTTTGGAAATGTAGCGACCGTTTTGGATTGAACTCACCACTTCATCGTGACGTATGAGGGATTTCGGCCATTTTTCAAAAGAATGAACACTTGCATATTTCTAACGCTTGGATTGTCGACGTACGAAGAATTGAGCGTAACTTTTGCACACGGTGTCCGTTTTGTGCCCATCAGTACTTTTTGGAGATGTAGTAACCGTTTTGGATTGAACTAACCACTTCATCGTGACGTAGGAGGGATTTCGGCCATCTTTCGGAAGAATGAGCGCTTGTATGTTTAGAACACTTGGAGAGTCGGCGTACGAAGAATTGAGCACAACTTTTGCACACGGTGTCCGCTTTGGGCCCATGAGAACATTTTGGAAATGTAGCGACCGTTTTGGATTGAACTCACCACTTTGTCGTGAATTATGAGGGATGTCGGCCTTTTTTTGAAAGAATGAGCACTTGCATATTTGGAACGCTTGGATTGTCGGCGTACGAAGAATTGAGCGTAACTTTTGCACACGGTGTCCGTTTTGGGTCCATAAGAAATTTTTGGAAATGTAGCGACCATTTTGGATTGAACTCAACACTTCATCGTGACGTACGAGGGATTTTGGCCATTCTTCGAAAGAATGAGCACTTGTATATTTAGAACGCTTGGAGAGTTGGCGGACGAAGAATTGAGCGTAAGTTTGCACACGGTGTTTGCTTTGGGCCCATAAGAACTTTTTGGAAATGTAGCGACCATTTTGGATTGCACTCACCACTTCGTCGTCACGTACAAGGGATTTCTACCATTTTTCGAAAGATTGAGCTCTTGCATATTTTGAACGCTTGGATTGTCGACGTACGAAGAATTGAGCGTAACTTTTGCACACGGTGTCCGTTTTGGGCCCATAAGTACTTTTTGGTAATGTAGCGACCGTTTTGGATTGAACTCACCACTTCATCGTGACGTACGAGGGATTTTGGCCATTCTTCGAAAGAATGAGCACTTGCATATTTGGAACGTTTGGATTGTCGGCGTACGAAGAATTGAGCGAAACTTTAGCACACGGTGTCCATTTTGGGCCGATAAGTACTTTTTGGAAATGTAGCGACCGTTTTGGATTGAACTCATCACTTCATCATGACGTACGAGGAATTTTGGCCATTCTTCGAAAGAATGAGCGCTTGTATATTTAGAACGCTTGGAGAGTTGGCGTACGAAGAATTGAGCGTAACTTTTGCACACGGTGTCCGCTTTGGGCCCATAAGAACTTTTTGGAAATGTAGCGACCGTTTTGGATTGCACTCACCACTTCATCATCACGTACGAGGGATTTCGGCCATTTTTCGAAAGAATGAGCTCTTGCATATTTAGAACGCTTGGATTGTCGGCGTACGAAGATTTGAGGGTAACTTTTGCACATAGTGTCCGTTTTGGGCCCATAAGAACTTTTTGGAAATGTAGCGACCGTTTTGGATTGAACTCACCACTTCGTCGTGACGTAGGAGGGATTTCGACCATTTTTCAAAAGAATGAGCACTTGCATATTTGGAACGCTTGGATTGTCGGCGTACGAAGAATTGAGCGTAACTTTTGCACACAGTGCCCATTTTGGGCCCATAAGAACATTTTGGAAATGTAGCGACCGTTTTTGATTGAACTCACCACCTTATCGTGACGTACAAGGGATTTGGGCCATCCTTCGAATGAATGAACGCTTGTATATTTAGAATGCTAGGAGAGTCGGCGGACGAAGAATTGAGCGTAACTTTTGCACACGGTGTCCGTTTTGAGCCCATAAGAACTTTTTGGAAATGTAGCGACCGTTTTGGATTGAACTCACCACCTTATCGTGACGTACAAGGGATTTGGGCCATCCTTCGAATGAATGAACGCTTGTATATTTAGAATGCTAGGAGAGTCGGCGGACGAAGAATTGAGCGTAACTTTTGCACACAGTGTCCGTTTTGGGCCCATAAGAACATTTTGGAAATGTAGCGACCGTTTTGGATTGAACTCACCACCTTATCGTGACGTACAAGGGATTTGGGCCATCCTTCGAATGAATGAACGCTTGTATATTTAGAATGCTAGGAGAGTCGGCGGACGAAGAATTGAGCGTAACTTTTGCACACAGTGTCCGTTTTGGGTCCATAAGAACTTTTTGGAAATGTAGCGACCGTTTTGGATCGAACTCACCACTTCGTCGTGACGTATGAGGGATTTCAGCCATTTTTCGAAAGAATGAGAACTTGCATATTTCTAACGCTTGGATTGTCGGCGTACGAAGAATTCAGCGTAACTTTTGCACACGGAGTCCATTTTGGGCCCATAAGAACTTTTTGGAAATGTAGCGACCGTTTTGGATTGAACTCACCACTTCGTCGTGACGTAGGAGGGATTTCGGCCATTTTTCAAAAGAATGAGCACTTGCATATTTGGAATGCTTGGATTGTCGGCGTACGAAGAATTGAGCGTAACTTTTGCACACAGTGTCCATTTTGGGCCCATAAGAACATTTTGGAAATGTAGCGACCGTTTTTGATTGAACTCACCACCTCATCGTGGCGTACAAGGGATTTGGGCCATTCTTCGAATGAATGAGCGCTTGTATATTTAAAATGCTAGAAGAGTCGGCGGACGAAGAATTGAGCGTAACTTTTGCACACGGTGTCCGTTTTGGGCCCATAAGAACTTTTTGGAAATGTAGCGACCGTTTTGGATTGCACTCACCACTTCGTCGTGACGTACAAGAGATTTTGGCCATTCTTCGAAAGAATGAGCGCTTGTATATTTAAAATGCTAGGAGAGTCGGCGGACGAAGAATTGAGCGTAACTTTTGCACACGGTATCCGTTTTGGGCGCATAAGTACTTTTCGGAAATGTAGCGACCGTTTTGGATTGCACTCACCACTTCGTCGTGACGTACAAGAGATTTTGGCCATTCTTCGAAAGAATGAGCGCTTGTATATTTAAAATGCTAGGAGAGTCGGCGGACGAAGAATTGAGCGTAACTTTTGCACACGATGTCCGTTTTGGGCCCCTAAGAACTTTTTGGAAATGTAGCGACCGTTTAGGATTGAAGTCACCACTTCGTCGTGACGTACAAGAGATTTTGGCCATTCTTCGAAAGAATGAGCGCTTGTATATTGAGAACGCTTGGAGAGTCGGCGGACGAAGAATTGAGCGTAACTTTTGCACAGGGTGTCCGCTTTGGGCCCATAAGAACTTTTTGGAAATGTAACGACCGTTTTGGACCGAACTCACAACTTCATCGTGACGTACGAGGGATTTCAGCCTTTTTTTGAAAGAATGAGCACTTACATATTTGGAGCGCTTGGATTGTCGGCGTACGAAGAATTGAGCGTAACTTTTGCACACGGTGTCCGCTTTGGGCCCATAAGTACTTTTAGGAAATGTAGCGACCGTTTTGGATTCAACTCACCACTTCGTCGTGGCGTATGAGGGATTTCTGCCATTGTTTGAAAGAATGAGCACTTGCATATTTGGAACGCTTGGATTGCCGGCGGACGAAAAATTGAGCGTAACTTTTGCACACGGTGTCCGATTTGGGCCCATAAGAACTTTTTGGAATTGTAGCGACCATTTTGGATTGGACATAGCATTTTGTCGTGACGTATGAGGGATTTCGGCCATTTTTCGAAAGAATGAGTAGTTGCATGTTTGGAACGCTTGGATTTCGGGCGTACGAAGAATTGAGCGTAACTTTTGCACACAGTGTCCGTTTTTGGCCCATAACAACTTTTTGGAAATGTAACGACCGTTTTGGATTGAACTCACCACTTCGTCGTGATGTATGAGGGATTTCGGCCATTTTTCAAAAGAATTAGCACTTGCATATTTCTAACGCTTGGATTGTCGGCGTACGAAGAATTCAGCGTAAGTTTTGCACACTGTGTTCGTTTCGGGCCCATAAGAACTTTTTGGAAATGTAGCGACCGTTGTGGATTGAACTCACCACTTCGTCGTGACGTATGAGGGATTTTGGCCATTCTTCAAAAGAATGAGCGCTTGTATATTTAGAACGCTTCGAGACTCGGCAGACGAAGAATTGAGCTTAACTTTTGCACACGGTGTCCGCTTTGGGCCCATAAGAACTTTTTGGAAATGTAACGACCGTTTTGGGTTGAACTGAAAACTTCGTCATGACGTACGAGGGATTTTGGCCATTCTTCGAAAGAATAAGCGCTTGTATATTTCGAACGCTTGGAGAGTCGGCGGACGAAGAATTGAGCGTAACTTTTGCACACGGTGTCCGCTTTGGGCCCATAAGAACTTTTTGGAAATGTAGCGACCGTTTTGGATTGAACTCACCACTTCATCGTGACGTACGAGGGATTTTGGTCATTCTTCGAAAGAATAAGCGCTTGTATATTTCGAACGCGTGGAGAGTCGGCGGACGAAGAATTGAGCGTAACTTTTGCACACGGTGTCCGTTTTGGGCCCATAAGTACCTTTTGGAAATGTAGCGACCGTTTTGGATTGAACTCACCACTTCATCGTGACGTACGAGGGATTTTGGTCATTCTTCGAAAGAATAAGCGCTTGTATATTTCGAACGCGTGGAGAGTCGGCGGACGAAGAATTGAGCGT
This sequence comes from Olea europaea var. sylvestris, assembly GCF_002742605.1. Classification (NCBI taxonomy): domain Eukaryota; kingdom Viridiplantae; phylum Streptophyta; class Magnoliopsida; order Lamiales; family Oleaceae; genus Olea; species Olea europaea. The sequence goes on along the minus strand of NW_019243634.1, from coordinate 38,131 downwards.
AACTTTTGCACACGGTGTCCGTTTTGGGCCCATAAGTACCTTTTGGAAATGTAGCGACCGTTTTGGATTGAACTCACCACTTCATCGTGACGTACGAGGGATTTTGGTCATTCTTCAAAAGAATGAGCGCTTGTATATTTAGAACGCTTGGCGAGTCGGCGGAAGAAGAATTGAGCGTAACTTTTGCACGCGGTGTCCGTTTTGGGCCCATAAGAACTTTTTGGAAATGTAGCGACCGTTTTGGATTGAACTCACAGCTTCATCATGACGTATGAGGGATTTTGGCCATTTTTCGATAGAATGTGCACTTGCATATTTGGAACGCTTAGATTGTCGCGTAAGAAGAATTGAGCATAACTTTTGCACACGGTGTCCGTTTTTGGCCCATAAGAACTTTTTGGAAATGTAGCGACCATTTTGGATTGAACTCACCACTTCATCGTGACGTACGAGGGATTTTGGTCATTCTTCAAAAGAATGAGCGCTTGTATATTTAGAACGCTTGGAGAGTCGGCGGACGAAGAATTGAGCGTAACTTTTGTACACGGTGTCCATTTTGGGCCCATAAGAACTTTTTGGAAATGTAGCGACCATTTTGGATTGAACTCACCACTTCATCGTGACGTACGAGGGATTTTGGTCATTCTTCAAAAGAATGAGCGCTTGTATATTTAGAACGCTTGGAGAGTCGGCGGACGAAGAATTGAGCGTAACTTTTGTACACGGTGTCCATTTTGGGCCCATAAGAACTTTTTGGAAATGTAGCGACCATTTTGGATTGAACTCACCACTTCATCGTGACGTACGAGGGATTTTGGTCATTCTTCAAAAGAATGAGCGCTTGTATATTTAGAACGCTTGGAGAGTCGGCGGACGAAGAATTGAGCGTAACTTTTGTACACGGTGTCCATTTTGGGCCCATAAGAACTTTTTGGAAATGTAGCGACCATTTTGGATTGAACTCACCACTTCATCGTGACGTACGAGGGATTTTGGTCATTCTTCAAAAGAATGAGCGCTTGTATATTTAGAACGCTTGGAGAGTCGGCGGACGAAGAATTGAGCGTAACTTTTGTACACGGTGTCCATTTTGGGCCCATAAGAACTTTTTGGAAATGTAGCGACCATTTTGGATTGAACTCACCACTTCATCGTGACGTACGAGGGATTTTGGTCATTCTTCAAAAGAATGAGCGCTTGTATATTTAGAACGCTTGGAGAGTCGGCGGACGAAGAATTGAGCGTAACTTTTGTACACGGTGTCCATTTTGGGCCCATAAGAACTTTTTGGAAATGTAGCGACCATTTTGGATTGAACTCACCACTTCATCGTGACGTACGAGGGATTTTGGTCATTCTTCAAAAGAATGAGCGCTTGTATATTTAGAACGCTTGGAGAGTCGGCGGACGAAGAATTGAGCGTAACTTTTGTACACGGTGTCCATTTTGGGCCCATAAGAACTTTTTGGAAATGTAGCGACCATTTTGGATTGAACTCACCACTTCATCGTGACGTACGAGGGATTTTGGTCATTCTTCAAAAGAATGAGCGCTTGTATATTTAGAACGCTTGGAGAGTCGGCGGACGAAGAATTGAGCGTAACTTTTGCACACGGTGTCCGTTTTGGGCCCATAAATACTTTTTGGAAATTTAGCGATCGTTTTGGATTGAACTCCCCACTTCATCGTGATGTATGAGGGATTTTGGCCATTTTTCGAAAGAATGAGCACTTGTATTTTTGGAACGCTTGGATTGTCGGCGTGCTAAGAATTGAGCGTAACTTTTGCACACAGTATCCATTTTGGGCCCATAAGTACTTTTTGGAAATGTAGCGACCGTTTCGGATTAAAAACACAACTTCATCGTGACGTACGAGGGATTACGTCCATTTTTCGAAAGAATGAGTACTTGCATATTTGGAACGCTTGGATTGTTGGCGTACGAAGAATTGAGCGTAACTTTTGCACACGGTGTCCGTTTTGGGCCCATAAGTACTTTTTGGAAATGTAGCGACCGTTTTGGATTGAACGCCCCACTTCATCGTGACGTATGAGGGATTTCGGCCATTTTCGAAAGAATGAGCACTTGCATTTTTGGAGCGCTTGGATTGTCGGCGTACGAAGAATTGAGTGTAACTTTTGCACACGGTATCCGTTTTGGGCCCATAAGTACCTTTCGGAAATGTAGTGACCGTTTTGGATTACACACACAACTTCATCGTGACGTACGTGGGATTACGGCCATTTTCGAAAGAATGAGCACTTGCATATTTGGAACGCTTGGATTGTCGGCATACTAAGAATTAAGCTTAACTTTTGCACACGGTGTCCGTTTTGGGCCCATAAGTACTTTTTGGAAATGTAGCGACCGTTTCGGATTAAACACACAACTGTATCGTAACGTACGAGGGATTACGGCCATTTTTCGAAAGAATGAGCACTTGCATATTTGGAACTCTTGGATTGTCGACGTGCGAAGAATTGAGCGTAACTTTTGCACACGGTTTCTGTTTTGGGGCCCATAAGTACTTTTTGGAAATGTAGCAACCATTTTGGATTGAACTCACCACTTCATCGTGACGTATGAGAGATTTTGGCCATTTTTCGAAAGAATGAGCACTTGCATATTTGGAACTCTTGGATTGTCGGCGTACGAAAAATTGATCGTAAATTTTGCACACGGTGTCCGTTTTGGGCCCATAAGTACTTTTTGGAAATGTAGCGATCGTTTTGGATTGAACTCCCCACTTCATCATGACGTATGAGGGATTTCGGCCATTTTTCGAAAGAATGAGCACTTGCATTTTTGGAACGCTTGGATTGTCGGCGTACGAAGAATTGAGCGTAACTTTTGCACACGGTGTCCGTTTTGGGCCCATAAGTACTTTTTGGAAATGTAGCGACCGTTTTGGATTGAACGCCCCACTTCATCATGACGTATGAGGGATTTCGGCCATTTTTCGAAAGAATGAGCACTTGCATTTTTGGAGCGCTTGGATTGTCGGCGTACGAAGAACTGAGCGTAACTTTTGCACACGGTATCCGTTTTGGGCCCATAAGTACCTTTCGGAAATGTAGTGACCGTTTTGGATTAAACACACAACTTCATCGTGACGTACGAGGGATTACGGCCATTTTCGAAAGAATGAGCACTTGCATATTTGGAACGCTTGGATTGTCGGCATACTAAGAATTAAGTTTAACTTTTGCACACGGTGTCCGTTTTGGGCCCATAAGTACTTTTTGGAAATGTAGCGACCGTTTCAGATTAAACACACAACTGTATCGTGACGTACGAGGGATTACGACCATTTTTCGAAAGAATGAGCACTTGCATATTTGGAACTCTTGGATTGTCGACGTGCGAAGAATTGAGCGTAACTTTTGCACACGGTTTCCGTTTTGGGGCCCATAAGTACTTTTTGGAAATGTAGCAACCATTTTGGATTGAACTCACCACTTCATCGTGACGTATGAGAGATTTTGGCCATTTTTCGAAAGAATGAGCCCTTGCATATTTGGAACGCTTGGATTGTCGGCGTACGAAAAATTGATCGTAACTTTTGCACACGGTGTCCGTTTTGGGCCCATAAGTACTTTTTTGAAATGTAGCGATCGTTTTGGATTGAACTCCCCACTTTATCGTGACGTATGAGGGATTTTGGCCATTTTTGGAAAGAATGAGCACTTGCATTTTTGGAACGCTTGGATTGTCGGCGTACGAAGAATTGAGCGTAACTTTTGCACACGGTATCCGTTTTGGGCCCATAAGTACTTTTTGGAAATGTAGTGACCGTTTTGGATTAAACACACAACTGCATCATGACATACGAGGGATTACGGCCATTTTTCAAAGGAATGAGCCCTTGCATATTTGGAACTCTTGGATTGTCGACGTGCGAAGAATTGAGTGTAACTTTTGCACACGGTGTCCATTTTGGGCCCATATGTACTTTTTGGAAATGTAGCGATCGTTTTGGATTGAACTCCCCACTTCATCGTGACGTATGAGGCATTTCGGCCATTTTTGAAAGAATGAGCACTTGCATTTTTGGAACGCTTGGATTGTCGGCGTACGAAGAATTGAGCGTAACTTTTGCACACGGTATCCGTTTTGGGCCCATAAGTACTTTTTGGAAATGTAGCGACCGTTTCGAATTAAACCCACAACTGCATCGTGACGTACGAGGGATTACGACCATTTTTTGAAAGAATGAGCACTTGCATATTTGGAACGCTTGGATTGTCGACGTGCGAAGAATTGAGCGTAACGTTTGCACACGGTGTCCGTTTTGTGCCCATAAGTACTTTTTGGAAAAGTAGCAGCCATTTTGGATTGAACTCACCACTTCATCGTGACGTATGAGAGATTTTGGCCATTTTTAGAAAGAATGAGCACTTGCATATTTGGAACGCTTGGATTGTCGGCGTACGAAGAATTGAGCGTAACTTTTGCACACGGTGTCCGTTTTGGACCCATAAGTACTTTTTGGAAATGTAGCGACCGTTTTCGATTTAACTCACCACTTCATCGTAACGTACGAGGGATTTTGGCCATTCTTTGAAAGAATGAGCGCTTGTACATTTAGAATGCTTGGAGAGTCGGCAGATGAAGAATTAAGCGTAACTTTTGCACACGGTGTTCGCTTTGGGCCCATAAGAACTTTTTGGAAATGTAGCGACCGATTGGATTGAACTCACCACTTCATCGTGACGTATGAGGGATTTCAGCCATTTTTCGAAAGAATGAGCACTTGCCTATTTGGAACGCTTGGATTGTCGGTGTACGAAGAATTGAGCGTAACTTTTGCACACGGTGTCCGTTTTGGGCCCATAAGTAATTTTTGGAAATGTAGCGATCGATTTGGATTGAACTCACCACTTCATCGTGACGTATGAGGGATTTCGACCATTTTTCGAAAGAATGTACACTTGCATATTTGGAACGCTTGGATTGTCGACGCACGAAGAATTGAGCGTAACTTTTGCTCACGGTGTCCGTTTTGGGCCCATAAGTACTTTTTAGAAATGTAGCGACCATTTTGGATTGAACCCACCACTTCGTCATGATGTACGAGGGATTTTGGCCATTCTTCGAAAGAATGAGCACTTGTATATTTGGAATGCTTGGATTGTCAGCGTATGAAGAATTGAGCGTAACTTTTGCACACGGTGTCCGTTTTGGGCCCATAAGTACTTTTTGGAAATGTAGCGACCGTTTCGGATTCAACACACAACTTCATCGTGACATACGAGGGATTACAGCCATTTTTCAAAAGAATGAGCACTTGTATATTTGGAATGCTTGGATTGTCAGCGTATGAAGAATTGAGCGTAACTTTTGCACACGGTGTCCGTTTTGGGCCCATAAGTACTTTTTGGAAATGTAGCGACCGTTTCGGATTCAACACACAACTTCATCGTGACATACGAGGGATTACAGCCATTTTTCAAAAGAATGAGCACTTGTATATTTGGAATGCTTGGATTGTCAGCGTATGAAGAATTGAGCGTAACTTTTGCACACGGTGTCCGTTTTGGGCCCATAAGTACTTTTTGGAAATGTAGCGACCGTTTCGGATTCAACACACAACTTCATCGTGACATACGAGGGATTACAGCCATTTTTCAAAAGAATGAGCACTTGTATATTTGGAATGCTTGGATTGTCAGCGTATGAAGAATTGAGCGTAACTTTTGCACACAGTGTCCGTTTTGGGCCCATAAGAACTTTTTGGACATGTAGCGACCGTTTTGTATTTTGAACTCACCACTTCGCTGTGACGTAAGAGGGATTTTGGCCATTCTTCGAAAGAATGAGCACTTGTATATTTATAATGCTTGGAGAGTCAGTGGATGAAGAATTGAGCGTAACTTTTGCACACGGTGTCCGCTTTGGGCCCAAAAGTACTCTTTGGAAATGTAGCGACCGTTTTGGATTGAACTTACAACTTCGTCGGGATGTACGAGGGACTTCGGCCATTGTTCGAAAGAATGAGCACTTGCTTGTTTGGAACGCTTGGATTGTCGGCGTACGAAGAATTGAGCATAACTTTTGCACACGGTGTCCGTTTTGGGCCCATAAGTACTTTTTGGAAATGTAGCGACCGTCTTGGATTGAACTTACAACTTCGTCGGGATGTACGAGGGACTTCGGCCATCGTTCGAAAGAATGAGCACTTGTATATTTAGAGCATTTGGAGAGTCCGCGGACGAAGAATTGAGCGTAACTTCTGCACATAGTGTCCGCTTTGGGCCCCTAATAACTTTTTGGAAATGTAGCGATCGTTTTGGATAGAACTCACCACTTCATAGAGACGTACGAGGGATTTCGGCAATTTTTCGAAAGAATGAGCATTTGTAAATTTAGAACGCTTGGAAAGTCGGCGGACGAAGAATTGAGCGTAACTTTTGGACATGGTGTCCGTTTTGGGCCCATAAGAACTTTTTGAAAATGTAGCAACCGTTTCTGATTGAACTCACCACTTCGTCGTGACGTATGAGGGATTTCGGCCATTTTTTGAAAGAATGAACACTTGCATATTTGGAACGCTTGGATTGTCGGCGTACGAAGAATTGAGCGAAACTTTTGCACACGGTGTCCGTTTTGGGCCTACAAGTACTTTTTGGAAATGTAGCGACCGTTTTGGATTAAACACGCAACTTCATCATGACGTACGAGGGATTTTGGCCATTCTTTGAAAGAATGAGCGCTTGTACATGTAGAACGCTTGGAGAGTCGACGGACGAAGAATTGAGCGTAACTTTGGCACGCGGTGTCCGCTTTGGGCCCATAAGAACTTTTTGGAAATGTAGCGACTGATTTGGATTGAACTCACCACTTCGTCGTGACGTATGAGGGATTTTGGCCATTTTTTGAAAGAATGAGCACTTGCCTATTTGGAACGCTTGGATTGTCGACGTACGAAGAATTGAGCATAACTTTTGTACACGGTGTCCGTTTTGGGCCCATAAGTAATTTTTAGAAATGTAGCGACCGATTTAGATTGACTCACCACTTCATCGTGACGTATGAAGAATTTCGGCCATTTTTCAAAAGAATGTGCACTTGCATATTTGGAACACTTGGATTGTCGGCGTACGAAGAATTGAACATAACTTTTGCACACGATGTCAGTTTCGGGCCCATAAGTACTTTTTGGAAATGTAGCGACCGTTTCGGATTACACTCACCACTTCATCGTGACGTACGAGGGATTTCCGCCATTTTTCGAAAGAATGAGCACTTGCATATTTGGAACGCTTGGATTGTCGGCGTACGAAAAATTGAGCGTAACTTTTGCACACAATGTCCGTTTTGGGCCCATAAGAACTTTTTGGACATGTAGCGACCGTTTTGGATTGAACTCACCACTTTGTCGTGAAGTATGAGGGATGTCAGCCTTTTTTTGAAAGAATGAGCACTTGCATATTTGGAACGCTTGGATTGTCGGCGTACGAAGAATTGAGAGTAACTTTTGCACACGGTGTCCATTTCGGGCCCATAAGAAATTTTTGGAAATGTAGCGACCATTTTGGATTGAACTCAACACTTCATCGTGACGTACGAGGGATTTTGGCCTTTCTTCGAAAGAATGAGCGCTTGTATATTTAGAACGCTTGGAGATTTGGCGGCCGAAGAATTGAGCGTAAGTTTGCACACGGTGTTTGCTTTGGGCCCATAAGAACTTTTTGGAAATGTAGCGACCGTTTTGGATTGAACTCACCACTTCGTCGGGACGTATGAGGGATTTTGGCCATTCTTCGAAAGAATGAGCACTTGCATGTTTGGAATGCTTGGATTGTCGGCGAACGAAGAATTGTGCGTAACTTTTGCACACGGTGTCCGTTTTGGGCCCGTAAGTATTTTTTGGAAATGTAGCGACCGTTTTGGATTTAACTCACCACTTCGTAATGACGTACGAGGGATTTTGGCCATTCTTCAAAAGAATGAGCGCTTGTATATTTGGAAAGCTTGGAGAGTCGGGGGACGAAGAATTGAGCATAACTTTTGCATATTGTGTTCGTTTTGGGCCCATAAGAACTTTTTGGAAATGTAGCGACCGATTTGGATTGAACTCCCCACTTCGTCGCGACGTATGAGCGATTTCAACCATTTTTCGAAAGAATGAGCACTTGCCTAGTTGGAACGCTTGGATTGTCGGCGTACGAAGAATTGAGCGTAACTTTTGCACATGGTGTCCGTTTTGGGCCCATAAGTAATTTTTTGAAATGTAGCGACCGATTTGGATTGACTCACCACTTCATCGTGACGTATGAGGGATTTCGGCGATTTTTTGAAAGAATGTGCACTTGCATATTTGGAACACTTGGATTGTCGGCGTACGAAGAATTGAACTAACTTTTGCACACGGTGTCAGTTTTGGGCCCATAAGTACTTTTTGGAAATGTAGCGACCATTTTGGATTGCACTCACCACTTCATAATGACGTACGACGGATTTCTGCCATTTTTCAAAAGAATGAGCGCTTGCATATTTGGAACGCTTGGATTGTCGGCGTACGAACAATTGGGCGTAACTTTTGCACACAGTGTCCGTTTTGAGCCCATAAGAACTTTTTGGACATGTAGCGACCGTTTTGGATTGAACTCACCACTTCGTCATGACGTACGAGGGATTTTGGCCATTCTTTGAAAGAAGGAGCACTTGTATATTTAGAAAGCTTGGAGAGTCGGCGGACGAAGAATTGAGCGTAACTTTTGCACACGGTGTCTGATTTGGGCCCATAAGAACTTTTTGGAAGTGTAGCGACCGTTTTGGATTGAACCCACCACTTCATCGTCACGTATGAGGGATTTCAGCCATTGTTCGAAAGAATGAGCACTTGCATGTTTGGAACGCTTGGATTGTCGGCATACGAAGAATTGAGCATAGGTTTTGCACACGGTGTCCGTTGTGGGCCCATAAGTACTTTTTGGAAATGTAGCGACCGTTTTGGATTTAACTCACCACTTCGTCATGACGTACAAGGGATTTTGGCCATTCTTCAAAAGAATGAGCGCTTGTATATTTGGAACGCTTGGTGAGTCGGCGGACGAAGAATTGAGCGTAACTTTTGCACACGGTGTCCGCTTTGGGCCGATAAGAACTTTTTCGAAATGTAGCGACCGTTTTGGATCAAACTCACCACTTCGTCGTGACGTAGGAGGAATTTCGGCCATTTTTTGAAAGAATGAGTACTTGCATGTTTGAAACGCTTGGATTGTCGGCGTACGAAGAATTGAGCGTAACTTTTGCACATGGTGTCCGCTTTGGGCCCATAAGAACTTTTTGGAAATGTAGCGACAGTTTTGGATTGAACTCACAACTTCGTCATGACGTACGAGGGATTTTGGTCATTTTTCAAAAGAATGAGCATTTGGATATTTGGAACGCTTGGATTGTCGGCGTACGAAGAATTGAGCGTAACTTTTTCACACAGTGTCCGTTTTGGCCCATAAGAACTTTTTGGAAATGTAGCGACAGTTTTGGATTGAACTCACAACTTCGTCATGACGTACGAGGGATTTTGGTCATTTTTCAAAAGAATGAGCATTTGGATATTTGGAACGCTTGGAGAGTCGGCGGACGTAGAATTGAGCGTAACTTTTGCACACGGTGTCCGTTTTGGGCCCATAAGTACTTTTTGGAAATGTTGCGACCGTTTTGGATTAAACACACAACTTCATCGTGACGTACGAGGGATTTTGGCCATTCTTCAAAAGAATGAGCGCCTGTATATTTAGAACGCTTGGAGATTCGGCGGACGAAGAATTGAGCGTAAATTTAGCACACAGTGTCCGCTTTGGGCCCATAAGAACTTTTTGGAAATGTAGCGACCGTTTTGGATTGAACTCACAACTTCATTGTGACGTATGAGGGATTTCAGCCATTTTTGGAACGAATGAGCACTTGCATATTTGGAACGCTTGGATTGTCAGCGTACGAAGAATTGAGCGTAACTTTTGAGCACGGTGTCCGTTTTGGGCCCATAAGTACTTTTTGGAAATGTAGCGACCGTTTTGGATTAAACACACAACTTCATCGTGACGTACGAGGGATTTTTGCTATTCTTCGAAAGAATGAGCACTTGTATATTTAGAACTCTTGGAGATTCGACGGACGAAGAATTGAGCGTAACTTTTGCACACGATGTCCGCTTTGGGTCCATAAGAACTTTTTGGAAATCTAGCGACCGTTTTGGATTGAACACAGAACTTCGTCGTGACGTACGAGGGATTTTGGCCATTTTTCGAAAGAATGAGCACTTGCATATTTGGAACGGTTGGATTGTCTGCGTACGAAGAATTGCGCATAACTTTTGCACACGATGTCCGCTTTGGGTCCATAAGAACTTTTTGGAAATCTAGCGACCGTTTTGGATTGAACTCACAACTTCGGCGTGACGTACGAGGGATTTTTGCTATTCTTCGAAAGAATGAGCACTTGTATATTTAGAGCTCTTGGAGATTCGACGGACGACGAATTGAGCGTAACTTTTGCACACGGTGTCCGTTTTGGGCCCATAAGTACTTTTTGGAAATGTAGCGACCGTTATGAATTGAACACACGACTTCGTTGTGATGAATAAGGGATTTTGGCCATTCTTCGAATGAATCAGCGCTTGTATATTTAGAACGCTTGGGGATTCGGCGAACGAAGAATTGAGCGTAACTTTTGCACACGATGTCCGCTTTGTGACCATAAGGACTTTTTGGAAATGTAGCGACCGTTTTGGACTGAACTCACAACTACGTCGTGACGTACGAGAGATTTTGGCTATTTTTCGAAAGAATCAGCACTAGCATATTTGGAACACTTGGATTGTCAGCGTACGAAGAATTGAGCGTAACTTTTGCACACGGTGTCCGTTTTGGGCCCATAAGTACTTTTAGGAAGTGTAGCGACCGTTTTGGATTGAACTCACCACTTCGTCGTGACGTAAGAGGGATTTCAGCCATTTTTTGAAAGAATGAGCACTTGCATATTTGGAACGCTTAGATTGTCGGCGTACGAAGAATTGAGCATAACTTTTGAAGACGGTGTCCGTTTTGGGCCCATAAGTACTTTTTGGAAATGTGGCGATCGTTTTGGATTAAACACACAACTTCATCGTGACGTACGAGGGATTTTGGCCATTCTTCGAAAGAATGAGGGCTTGTATATTTAGAACGCTCGGAGATTTGCCGGACGAAGAATTGAGCGTAACTTTTGCACACGGTGTCCGCTTTGGCCCATAAGAACTTTTTGGAAATGTAGCGACCGTTTTGGATTGAACTCACCACTTCGTCAGGACGTATGACGAATTTCAGCTATTGTTCAAAAGAATGAGCACTTGCATGTTTGGAATGCTTGGATTGTCAGCGAACGAAGAATTGAGCGTAACTTTTGCACATGGTGTCCATTTTGGGCCCATAAGTACTTTTTGGAAATGTAGCGACCGTTATGGATTGAACTCATGACTTCGTTGTGACGTACAAGGGATTTTGGCCATTCTTCGAAAGAATGAGCGCTTGTATATTAAGAACGCTTGGGGATTCGGCGGACGAAGAACTGAGCGTAACTTTTGCACACGATGTCCGCTTTGTGCCCATAAGAACTTTTTCGAAATGTAGCGACCGTTTTGCATTGAACTCACAACTACGTCGTGACGTACGAGGGATTTCGGCCATTTTTCGAAAGAATGAGCACTAGCATATTTGGAACACTTGGATTGTCGGCGTACGAAGAATTGAGCGTAACTTTTGCACACGGTGTCTGTTTTGGGCCCATAAGTACTTTTAGGAAATGTAGCGACCGTTTTGGATTGAACTCACCACTTCGTCGTGACATAAGAGGGATTTCGGCCATTTTTAGAAAGAATGAACACTTGCATATTTGGGACGCTTAGATTGTCGGCGTACAAAGAATTGAGCGTAACTTTTGAAAACGGTGTCCGTTTTGGGCCCATAAGTACTTTTTGGAAATGTAGCGATCGTTTTGGATTAAACACACAACTTCATCGTGACGTACGAGGGATTTTGGCCATTCTTCGAAAGAATGAGGGCTTGTATATTTAGAACGCTTGAAGATTTGGCGGACGAAAAATTGAGCATAACTTTTACACACGGTGTCCGCTTTGGGCCCATAAGAACTTTTCGGAATCGTAGCGACCGTTTTGGATTGAACTCACAACTTCGTCGTGACGTACGAGGGCTTTCGGCCATTTTTTGAGAGAATGAGCAATTGTATATTTGGAACGCTTGGATTGTCGGCATACGAAGAATTGAGCGTAACTTTTGCACACTGTGTCCGTTTTGGGCCCATAAGTACTTTTAGGAAATATAGCGACCGTTTTGGATTGAACTCACCACTTCGTCGTGACGTATGAGGGATTTCGGCCATTTTTCGAAAGAATGAGCACTTGCATATTTGGAACGCTTGGATTGTCGGCGTACGAAGAATTGAGCGTAACTTTTGCACACGGTGTCCGTTTTGGAACCATAAGTACTTTTTGGAAATGTAGCGATCCTTTTGGATTGAACTCACAACTTCGTCGTGACGTACGAGGGCTTTCGGCCATTTTTCGAAAGAACGAGCACTTGCATATTTGGAACGATTGGAGAGTCAGCGTAAGAAGAATTGAGCGTAACTTTTGCCCACGGTGTCCGTTTTGGGCCCATAAGTACTTTTTGGAAATGTAGCGACCGTTTTGGATTGAACTCACCACTTCATCGTGACGTATGAGGGATTTCGGCCATTGTTCGAAAGAATGAGCACTTGCATGTTTGGAACGCTTGGATTGTCGGTGAACGAAGAATTGAGCGTAACTTTTGCACATGGTGTCCGTTTTGGGCCCATAAGTACATTTTGGAAATGTAGTGACCGTTTTGGATTAAACACACAACGTCATCGTGACGTACGAGGAATTTTGGCCATACTTCGAAAGAATGAGCGCCTGTATATTTAGAACGCTTGGAGATTCGACGGACGAAGAATTGAGCGTAACTTTAGCACACGGTGTCCGCTTTGGGCCCATAAGAACTTTTTGGAAATGTAGCGACCGTTTTGGATTGAACTCACAACTTCATTGTGACGTATGAGGGATTTCAGCCATTTTTGGAACGAATGAGCACAAGCATATTTGGAACGCTTGGATTGTCGGCGTGCGAAGAATTGAGCGTAACTTTTGCACACGGTGTCCGTTTTGGGCCCATAAGTACTTTTTGGAAATGTAGCGACCGTTTTGGATTAAACACACAACTTCATCATGACGTACGAGGGATTTTTGCTATTCTTTGAAAGAATGAGCACTTGTATATTTAGAACGCTTGGAAATTCGACGGATGAAAAATTGAGCATAACTTTTGCACACGATGTCTGCTTTGGGCCCATAAGAACTTTTTGGAAATGTAGCGACCGTTTTGGATTGAAGTCACCACTTCGTCGTGACGTAAGAGGGATTTCGGCCATTTTTCGAAAGAATGAGCACTTGCATATTTGGAACGCTTGTATTGTCGACGTACGAAGAATTGAGCGTAACTATTGCACACGGTGTCCATTTTGGGCCCATAAGTTCTTTTTGGAAATGTAGCGACCGTTTTGGATTAAACACACAACTTCATCGTGATGTACGAGGGATTTTGGCCGTTCTTCAAAAGAACGAGCGCTTGTATATTTAGAAAGCTTGGAGATTCGAAGGACGAAGAATTGACTGTAACTTTTGCACACAGTGTCCGTTTTGGGCCCATAAGAACTTTTTTGAAATGTAGCGACCATTTTGTATTGAACTCACAACTTCGTCGTGACGTACGAGGGATATCGGCCATTTTTCGAAAGAATGAGCAATTGTATATTTGGAACGCTTGGATTGTCGGCGTACGAAGAATTGAGAGTAACTTTTGCACACAGTGTCCGTTTTGGGTCCATAAGTACTTTTAGGAAATGTAGCCACCGTTTTGGATTGAACTCACCACTTCGTCATGACGTATGAGGGATTTTGGCCATTTTTCAAAAGATTGAGCACTTCCATAATTGGAACGCTTGGATTGTCGGCGTACGAAGAATTGAGCGTAACTTTTGCACACGGTGTCCGTTTTGGGCCCATAAATACTTTTTGGAAATGTAGCGACCATTTTGGATTGAACTCACAACTTTGTTGTGACGTACGAGGGATTTTGGCCATTCTTCGAAAGAATGAGCGCTTGTACATTTAGAACGCTTGGAGATTCGGCGGACGAATAATTGAGCGTAGCTTTTGCACACGATGTCCGCTTTGGGCCCATAAGAACTTTTTGGAAATGTAGCGACCGTTTTGGATTGAACTCACAACTTCATCATGACGTATGAGGGATTTCAAATTTGGAACGCTTGGATTGTCGGCGTACGAAGAATTGAGCGTAACTTTTGCACACGGTGTCCGCTTTGGGCCCATAAGAACTTTTTGGAAATGTAGCGACCGTTTTGGATTGAACTCACAACTTCGTCGTGACGTACGAGGGATTTCGGCCATTTTTCGAAAAAATGAGCACTTGCATATTTGGAACGGTTGGATTGTCGGTGTATTAAGAATTGAGCGTAACTTTTTCACACAGTGTCCGTTTTGGCCCACAAGAACTTTTTGGGAATGTAGCGACCGTTATGGATTGAACTCCCGACTTTGTCATGACGTACGAGGGATTTTGGCCATTCTTCGAAAGAATGAGCGCTTGTACATTTAGAACGCTGGGAGAGTCGGCGGACGAAGAATTGAGCGTAACTTTTGCACACGGTGTTCACTTTGGGCCCATAAGAACTTTTTGGAAATGTAGCGACCGTTTTGGATTGAACTTAGAACTTTGTCGTGACGTACGAGGGATTTCGGCCATTTTTCGAAAGAATGAGCACTTGCACATTTGGAACGCTTGGATTGTCGGCGTACGAAGAATTGAGCGTAACTTTTGCACACGGTGTCCATTTTGGGCCCATAAGTACCTTTAGGAAATGTAGCGATCGTTTTGGATTGAACTCACGACTTTGTCATGACGTACGAGGGATTTCGGCCATTTTTCGAACGAATGAGCACTTTTATATTTGGAACGCTTGGAGTGTCGGCGTACGAAGAAGTGAGCGTAACTTTTGCACACGGTGTCCATTTTGGGCCCATAAGTACCTTTAGGAAATGTAGCGATCGTTTTGGATTGAACTCACGACTTTGTCATGACGTACGAGGGATTTCGGCCATTTTTCGAACGAATGAGCACTTTTATATTTGGAACGCTTGGAGTGTCGGCGTACGAAGAAGTGAGCGTAACTTTTGCACACGGTGTCCATTTTGGGCCCATAAGTACCTTTAGGAAATGTAGCGATCGTTTTGGATTGAACTCACGACTTTGTCATGACGTACGAGGGATTTCGGCCATTTTTCGAACGAATGAGCACTTTTATATTTGGAACGCTTGGAGTGTCGGCGTACGAAGAAGTGAGCGTAACTTTTGCACACGGTGTCCATTTTGGGCCCATAAGTACCTTTAGGAAATGTAGCGATCGTTTTGGATTGAACTCACGACTTTGTCATGACGTACGAGGGATTTCGGCCATTTTTCGAACGAATGAGCACTTTTATATTTGGAACGCTTGGAGTGTCGGCGTACGAAGAAGTGAGCGTAACTTTTGCACACGGTGTCCATTTTGGGCCCATAAGTACCTTTAGGAAATGTAGCGATCGTTTTGGATTGAACTCACGACTTTGTCATGACGTACGAGGGATTTCGGCCATTTTTCGAACGAATGAGCACTTTTATATTTGGAACGCTTGGAGTGTCGGCGTACGAAGAAGTGAGCGTAACTTTTGCACACGGTGTCCATTTTGGGCCCATAAGTACCTTTAGGAAATGTAGCGATCGTTTTGGATTGAACTCACGACTTTGTCATGACGTACGAGGGATTTCGGCCATTTTTCGAACGAATGAGCACTTTTATATTTGGAACGCTTGGAGTGTCGGCGTACGAAGAAGTGAGCGTAACTTTTGCACACGGTGTCCATTTTGGGCCCATAAGTACCTTTAGGAAATGTAGCGATCGTTTTGGATTGAACTCACGACTTTGTCATGACGTACGAGGGATTTCGGCCATTTTTCGAACGAATGAGCACTTTTATATTTGGAACGCTTGGAGTGTCGGCGTACGAAGAAGTGAGCGTAACTTTTGCACACGGTGTCCATTTTGGGCCCATAAGTACCTTTAGGAAATGTAGCGATCGTTTTGGATTGAACTCACGACTTTGTCATGACGTACGAGGGATTTCGGCCATTTTTCGAACGAATGAGCACTTTTATATTTGGAACGCTTGGAGTGTCGGCGTACGAAGAAGTGAGCGTAACTTTTGCACACGGTGTCCATTTTGGGCCCATAAGTACCTTTAGGAAATGTAGCGATCGTTTTGGATTGAACTCACGACTTTGTCATGACGTACGAGGGATTTCGGCCATTTTTCGAACGAATGAGCACTTTTATATTTGGAACGCTTGGAGTGTCGGCGTACGAAGAAGTGAGCGTAACTTTTGCACACGGTGTCCATTTTGGGCCCATAAGTACCTTTAGGAAATGTAGCGATCGTTTTGGATTGAACTCACGACTTTGTCATGACGTACGAGGGATTTCGGCCATTTTTCGAACGAATGAGCACTTTTATATTTGGAACGCTTGGAGTGTCGGCGTACGAAGAAGTGAGCGTAACTTTTGCACACGGTGTCCATTTTGGGCCCATAAGTACCTTTAGGAAATGTAGCGATCGTTTTGGATTGAACTCACGACTTTGTCATGACGTACGAGGGATTTCGGCCATTTTTCGAACGAATGAGCACTTTTATATTTGGAACGCTTGGAGTGTCGGCGTACGAAGAAGTGAGCGTAACTTTTGCACACGGTGTCCATTTTGGGCCCATAAGTACCTTTAGGAAATGTAGCGATCGTTTTGGATTGAACTCACGACTTTGTCATGACGTACGAGGGATTTCGGCCATTTTTCGAACGAATGAGCACTTTTATATTTGGAACGCTTGGAGTGTCGGCGTACGAAGAAGTGAGCGTAACTTTTGCACACGGTGTCCATTTTGGGCCCATAAGTACCTTTAGGAAATGTAGCGATCGTTTTGGATTGAACTCACGACTTTGTCATGACGTACGAGGGATTTCGGCCATTTTTCGAACGAATGAGCACTTTTATATTTGGAACGCTTGGAGTGTCGGCGTACGAAGAAGTGAGCGTAACTTTTGCACACAGTGTACGTTTTGGGCCCATAAGTACTGTTTGGAAATGTAGCGACCGTTTCGGATTCAACACACAACTTCATCGTGACGTACGAGGTATTACGGCCATTTATCGAAAGAATGAGGACTTGCATATTTGGAACGCTTGGATTGTCGGCGTACGAAGAATTGAGCGTAACTTTTGCACACAGTGTCCGTTTTGGGCCCATAAGTACCTTTACGAAATGCAGCGACCATTTTGGATTGAACTCACCACTTCGTCGTGAATTATGAGGGATTTCGGCTATTTTTCGAAAGAATGAGCACTTGCATATTTGGAACGCTTGGGTTGTCGACGTACGAATAATTGAGCGTAACTTTTGCACACAGTGTCCGTTTCGGGCCCATAAGTACTTTTAGGAAATGTAGCGACTGTTTTGGATTGAACTCACCACTTTGTCGTGACATATGAGAGATTTCGGCCATTTTACGAAAGAATGAGTACTTGCATAATTGGAACGCTTGGAGAGTCGGCAGACGAAGAATTGAGCGTAACTTTTGCACACGGTGTTCACTTTGGGCCCATAAGAACTTTTTGGAAATGTAGCGACCGTTTTGGATTCAACTCAGAACTTCGTCGTGACGTAGGAGGGATTTTGGCCATTTTTTGAACGAATGAGCACTTGCATATTTGGAACACTTGGATTGTCGGCGTACGAAGAATTGAGCGTAACTTTTGCAAACGGCGTCCATTTTGGGCCCATAAGTACTTTTGGGAAATGTAACGACCGTTCCGGATTGAACTCACCACTTCGTCGTGACGTATGAGGGATTTCGGGCATTTTTCGAAAGAACGAATACTTGCATATTTGGAACGCTTGGAGAGTCGGCAGACGAAGAATTGAGCGTAACTTTTGCAAACGGCGTCCATTTTGGGCCCATAAGTACTTTTGGGAAATGTAACGACCGTTCCGGATTGAACTCACCACTTCGTCGTGACGTATGAGGGATTTCGGGCATTTTTCGAAAGAACGAATACTTGCATATTTGGAACGCTTGGATTGTCGGCGTACGAAGAATTGAGCGTAACTTTTGCACACGGTGTCCGTTTTGGGCCCATAAGTACTTTTGGGAAATGTAACGACCGTTCTGGATTGAACTCACCACTTCGTCGTGACGTATGAAGGATTTCGGCCATTTTTCAAAAGAATGGGCACTTGCATATTTCGAACGCTCGGATTGTCGGCGTACGAAAAATTGAGCGTAACTTTTGCACACGGTGTCCGTTTTGGGCCCATAAGTACTTTCTGGAAATGTTGCGACCGTTTTGAATTGAACTCACAACTTCGTCGCGACGTACGAGGGATTTTGGCCATTCTTCGAAAGAATGACCGCTTGTACATTTAGAACGCTTGGAGAGTCGGCGGACGAAGAATTGAACGTAACTTTTGCACATGGTGTTAGCTTTGGGCCCATAAGAACTTTTTGGAAATGTAGCAACCATTTCGAATTGAACTCACCACTTCGTCGTGACGTACGAGGGATTTCGACTATTTTTCGAAAGAATGAGCACTTGCATATTTGGAACGCTTGGGTTGTCGGCGTACGAAGAATTGAGCGTAACTTTTGCACACAGTGTACGTTTTGGGCCCATAAGTACTATTTGGAAATGTAGCGACCGTTTCGGATTCAACACACAACTTCATCGTGACGTACGAGGGATTATGGCCATTTATCGAAAGAATGAGGACTTGCATATTTGGAACGCTTGGATTGTCGGCGTACGAAGAATTGAGCGTAACTTTTGCACACAGTGTCGGTTTTGGGCCCATAAGTACCTTTACGAAATGTAGCGACCGTTTTGGATTGAACTCACCACTTCGTCGTGACGTATGAGGAATTTCGGCTATTTTTCGAAAGAATGAGCACTTGCATATTTGGAACGCTTGGGTTGTCGGCGTACAATGAATTGAGCGTAACTTTTGCACACAGTGTACGTTTTGGGCCCATAAGTACTGTTTGGAAATGTAGCGACCGTTTCAGATTCAACACACAACTTCATCATGACGTACGAGGGATTATGGCCATTTATCGAAAGAATGAGGACTTGCATATTTGGAACGCTTGGATTGTTGGCGTACGAAGAATTGAGCGTAACTTTTGCACTAAGTGTCCGTTTTGGGCCCATAAGTACCTTTACGAAATGTAGCGACAGTTTTAGATTGAACTCACCACTTCATCGTGACGTATGAGGGATTTCGGCTATTTTTCGAAAGAATGAGCACTTTCATAATTGGAACGCTTGGAGAGTCGGCAGACGAAGAATTGAGCGTAACTTTTGCACACGGTGTTCACTTTGGGCCCATAAGAACTTTTTGGAAATGTAGCGACCGTTTTGGATTGAACTCAGAACTTCGTCGTGACGTACGAGGGATTTTGGCCATTTTTCGAACGAATGAGCACTTGCATATTTGGAACGCTTGGATTGTCGGCGTATGAAGAATTGAGCGTAACTTTTGCACACGGTGTCCGTTTTGGGCCCATAAGTACTTTTGGGAAATGTAGCGACCGTTCTGGATTGAACTCACCACTTCGTCGTGACGTATGAAGGATTTCGGCCATTTTTCAAAAGAATGGGCACTTGCATATTTCGAACGCTCGGATTGTCGGCGTACGAAGAATTGAGCGTAACTTTTGCACACGTTGTCCCTTTTGGGCCCATAAGTACTTTCTGGAAATGTTGCGACCGTTTTGGATTGAACTCACAACTTCGTCGCGACGTACGAGGGATTTTGGCCATTCTTCGAAAGAATGACCGCTTGTACATTTAGAACGCTTGGAGAGTCGGCGGACGAAGAATTGAACGTAACTTTTGCACATGGTGTTAGCTTTGGGCCCATAAGAACTTTTTGGAAATTTAGCTACCATTTCGGATTGAACTCACCACTTCGTCGTGACGTACGAGGGATTTCGACTATTTTTCGAAAGAATGAGCACTTGCATATTTGGAACGCTTGGGTTGTCGGCGTACGAAGAATTGAGCGTAACTTTTGCACACAGTGTCCGTTTTGGGCCCATAAGTACCTTTACGAAATGTAGCGACCGTTTTGGATTGAACTCACCACTTCGTCGTGACGTATGAGGGATTTCGGCTATTTTTCGAAAGAATGAGCACTTGCATATTTGGAACGCTTGGGTTGTCGGCGTACGAAGAATTGAGCGTAACTTTTGCACACAGTGTCCGTTTTGGGCCCATAAGTACCTTTACGAAATGTAGCGACCGTTTTGGATTGAACTCACCACTTCGTCGTGACGTATGAGGGATTTCGGCTATTTTTCGAAAGAATGAGCACTTGCATATTTGGAACGCTTGGGTTGTCGGCGTACAATGAATTGAGCGTAACTTTTGCATACAGTGTACGTTTTGGGCCCATAAGTACTGTTTGGAAATGTAGCGACTGTTTCAGATTCAACACACAACTTCATCATGACGTACGAGGGATTATGGCCATTTATCGAAAGAATGAGGACTTGCATATTTGGAATGCTTGGATTGTCGTCGTACGAAGAATTGAGCGTAACTTTTGCACACAGTGTCCGTTTTGGGCCCATAAGTACTTTTAGGAAATGTAGCGACCGTTTTGGATTGAACTCACCACTTCGTCGTGACGTATGAGGGATTTCGGCTATTTTTCGAAAGAATGAGCACTTGCATATTTGGAACGCTTGGGTTGTCGGCGTACGAAGAATTGAGCGTAACTTTTGCACACAGTGTCCGTTTTGGGCCCATAAGTACTTTTAGGAAATGTAGCGACCGTTTTGGATTGAACTCACCACTTCTTCATGACGTATGAGAGATTTTGGCCATTTTGCGAAAGAATGAGCACTTGCATAATTGGAACGCTTGGATTGTCGGCGTACGAAGAATTGAGCGTAACTTTGCACACGGTGTCCGTTTTTGGCCCATAAGTACTTTTTGGAAATGTAGCGACCGTTTTGGATTGAACTCACAACTTCGTCGCGACGTACGAGGGATTTTGGCCATTCTTCGAAAGAATGACCGCTTGTACATTTAGAACGCTTGGAGAGTCGGCGTACGAAGAATTGAGCGTAACTTTGCACACGGTGTCCGTTTTTGGCCCATAAGTACTTTTTGGAAATGTAGCGATCGTTTTGGATTGAACTCACAACTTCGTCGCGACGTACGAGGGATTTTGGCCATTCTTCGAAAGAATGACCGCTTGTACATTTAGAACGCTTGGAGAGTCGGCGTACGAAGAATTGAGCGTAACTTTGCACACGGTGTCCGTTTTTGGCCCATAAGTACTTTTTGGAAATGTAGCGATCGTTTTGGATTGAACTCACAACTTCGTCGCGACGTACGAGGGATTTTGGCCATTCTTCGAAAGAATGACCGCTTGTACATTTAGAACGCTTGGAGAGTCGGCGGACGAAGAATTGAACGTAACTTTTGCACATGGTGTAAGTTTTGGGCCCATAAGAACTTTTTGGAAATGTAGCAACCATTTCGGATTGAACTCACCACTTCATCGTGACGTGTGAGAGATTTCGGTCATTTTTCAAATGAATGAGCACTTGCATATATGGAACGATTGGATTGTCAGCGTACGAAGAATTGAGCGTAACTTTTGCACAACGTGTCCGTTTTGGGCCCATAAGAACTTTTTGGAAATGTAGCGACCGTTTTGGATTGAACTCACCACTTCGTCCTAACGTATGAGGGATTTCAGCCATTTTTCGAAAGAATGAGCACTTGCATATTTGGAACGCTTGGATTTTCAGCGTACGAAGAATTGAGCGTAACTTTTGCACCCGGTGTCCGCTTTGGGCCCATAAGAACTTTTTGGAAATGTAGCGACCGTTTTGGATCGAACTCACCACTTCGTCCTAACGTATGAGGGATTTCAGCCATTTTTCGAAAGAATGAGCACTTGCATATTTCTAACGCTTGGATTGTCGGCGTACGAAGAATTCAGCGTAACTTTTGCACACGGAGTCCGTTTTGGGCCCATAAGAACTTTTTGGAAATGTAGCGACCGTTTTGGATTGAACTCACCACTTCATCGTGACGTACGAGGGATTTTGGCCATTCTTCAAAAGAATGAGCACTTGTATATTTAGAACGCTTGGAGAGTCGGCGGACGAAGAATAGAGCGTAACCTTTGCACACGGTGTCTGCTTTGGGCCCATAAGAACTTTTTGGAATTCTAGCGACCATTTTGGAATGAACTCACCACTTCGTCGTCACGTACGACGAATTTTGTCGATTTTTCGAAAGAATGAGCATTTGCATATTTAGAACGCTTGGAGAGTCGGCGGACTAAGAATTGAGCGTAACTTTGGCACACGGTGTCCGCTTTGGGCCCATAAGTACTTTTAGGAAATATAGCGACCGTTTTGGATTGAACTCACCACTTCGTCGTGATGTATGAGGGATTTCAGCCATTTTTCAAAATAATGAGCACTTGCATATTTGGAACGCTTGGATTGTCGGCGTACGAAGAATTGAGCGTAACTTTTGCACACAGTGTCCGTTTTAGGCCCATAAGTACCTTTACGAAATGTAGCGACCGTTTTGGATTGAACTCACCACTTCGTCGTGACGTATGAGGGATTTCGGCTATTTTTCGAAAGAATGAGCACTTGCATATTTGGAACGCTTGGGTTGTCGGCGTACAATGAATTGAGCGTAACTTTTGCACACAGTGTACGTTTTGGGCCCATAAGTACTGTTTGGAAATGTAGCGACCGTTTCAGATTCAACACACAACTTCATCATGACGCACGAGGGATTATGGCCATTTATCGAAAGAATGAGGACTTGCATATTTGGAACGCTTGGATTGTCGGCGTACGAAGAATTGAGCGTAACTTTTGTACACAGTGTCCGTTTTGGGCCCATAAGTACCTTTACGAAATGTAGCGACCGTTTTGGAATGAACTCACCATTTTGTCGTGACGTATGAGGGATTTCGGCTATTTTTCGAAAGAATGAGCACTTGCATATTTGGAACGCTTGGGTTGTCGGCGTACGAAGAATTGAGCGTAACTTTTGCACACAGTGTCCGTTTTGGGCCCGTAAGTACTTTTAGGAAATGTAGCGACCGTTTTGGATTGAACTCACCACTTCGTTGTGACGTATGAGAGATTTTGGCCATTTTGCGAAAGAATGATCACTTGCATAATTGGAACGCTGGGATTGTCGGCGTACGAAGAATTGAGCGTAACTTTTGCACACGGTGTCCGTTTTTGGCCCATAAGTACTTTTTGGAAATGTAGCGACCGTTTCGGAATCAACACACAACTTCATCATGACGTACGAGGGATTACGGCCATTTTTCGAAAGAATGAGCACTTGCATATTTGGAACACTTGGATTGTCGGCGTACGAA
This sequence comes from Olea europaea var. sylvestris, assembly GCF_002742605.1. Taxonomy (NCBI): domain Eukaryota; kingdom Viridiplantae; phylum Streptophyta; class Magnoliopsida; order Lamiales; family Oleaceae; genus Olea; species Olea europaea. The sequence goes on along the minus strand of NW_019243634.1, from coordinate 14,509 downwards.
GAATTGAGCGTAACTTTTGCACACGATGTCCGTTTTGGGCCCATAAGTACTTTTGGGAAATGTAGCAACCGTTCTGGATTGAACTCACCACTTCGTCTTGACGTATGAGGGATTTCGGCCATTTTTCAAAAGAATGAGCACTTGCATATTTCGAACGCTCGGATTGTTGGCGTACGAAGAATTGAGCGTAACTTTTGCACACGGTGTCCGTTTTGGGCCCATAAGTACTTTCTGGAAATGTTGCGACCGTTTTGGATTGAACTCACAACTTC
>NW_019243634.1:13942-14193 GCF_002742605.1 Olea europaea var. sylvestris | reverse complement strand
GAAAGAATGAGCGCTTGTACATTTAGAACGCTTGGAGAGTCGGCGGACGAAGAATTGAACGTAACTTTTGCACATGGTGTTAGCTTTGGGCCCGTAAGAACTTTTTGGAAATGTAGCAACCATTTCGGATTGAACTCACCACTTCGTCGTGACGTGTGAGAGATTTCGGTCATTTTTCAAATGAATGAGCACTTGCATATATGGAACGCTTGGATTGTCGGCGTACGAAGAATTGAGCGTAACTTTTGCAC
>NW_019243634.1:13632-13859 GCF_002742605.1 Olea europaea var. sylvestris | reverse complement strand
ATCGTGACGTATGAGGGATTTCGGCCATTTTGCGAAAGAATGAGCACTTGCATAATTGGAATGCTTGGATTTTCGACGTACGAAGAATTGAGCGTAAGTTTTGCACACGGTGTCCGTTTTGGGCCCATAAGGACTTTTTGGAAATGTAGCGACCGTTTTGGATTAAACTCACCACTTCATCGTGACGTATGAGGGATTTTGGCAATTTTTCGAAAGAATGAGCATTT
>NW_019243634.1:10361-12833 GCF_002742605.1 Olea europaea var. sylvestris | reverse complement strand
CGACTTTGTCATGACGTACGAGGGATTTTGGCCATTCTTCGAAAGAATGAGCGCTTGTACATTTAGAACGCTGGGAGAGTCGGCGGACGAAGAATTGAGCGTAACTTTTGCACACGGTGTTCACTTTGGTCCCATAAGAACTTTTTGGGAATGTAGCGACCGTTTTGGATTGAACTTAGAACTTCGTCGTGACGTACGAGGGATTTCGGCCATTTTTCGAAAGAATGAGCACTTGCATATTTGGAACGCTTGGATTGTCGGCGTACAAAGAATTGAGCGTAACTTTTGCACACGGTGTCCGTTTTGGGCCCACAAGTACTTTTTGGAAATGTAGCAACCGTTCTGGATTGAACTCACCACTTCGTCGTAACGTATGAGGGATTTCAGCCATTTTTCGAAAGAATGAGCACTTGCATATTTCGAACGCTCGGATTGTCGGCGTACGAAGAATTGAGCGTAACTTTTGCACACGGTGTCCGTTTTGGGCCCATAACTACTTTTTGGAAATGTAACGACCGTTTTGGATTGAACTCACAACTTTGTCATGACGTACGAGAGATTTTGGCCATTCTTTGAAAGAATGAGCGCTTGTACTTTTAGAGCGCTTGGAGATTCGGCGGACGAAGACTTGAGCGTAACTTTTGCACATGGTGTCCGCTTTGGGCCCATAAGAATTTTTTGGAAATGTAGCGAGCGTTTTGGATTGGCCTCACAACTTTGTCGTGACATACGAGGGATTTTGGCCATTTTTCGAAAGAATGAGCACTTGCATATTTGGAACGGTTGGATTGTCGGTGTACGAAGAATTGAGCGTAACTTTTGTACACAGTGTCTTTTTGGTCCATAAGAACTTTTTGGAAATGTAGCGACCGTTTTGGATTGAACTCACCACTTCGTCGTGACGTAAGAGGGATTTTGGCCATTTTTTGAAAGAATGAGCACTTACATATTTGGAACGCTTGTATTGTCGGCGTACGAAGAATTGAGCGTAACTTTTGAACACGGTGTCCGTTTTGGGCCCATAAGTACTTTTTGGAAATGTAGCGACCGTTTTGGATTAAACACACAACTTCATCATGACGTACGAGGGATTTTGTCCATTCTTTGAAAGAATGAGCGCTTGTATATTTAGAACGCTTGGAGATTCGGTGGACGAAGAATTGAGCGCAACTTTTGCACACGGTGTCCGCTTTGGGCCCATAAGAACTTTTTGGAAATGTAGCGACCCGTTTTGGATTGAACTCACAACTTCGTCGTGACGTTCGAGGGATTTTGGCCATTTTTCGAAAGAATGAGCACTTTTATATTTGGAACGCTTGGATAATCGGCATGCGAAGAATTGAGCGTAACTTTTCCACCCGGTGTCCGTTTTTGGCCCATAAGTACTTTTTGGAAATGTAGCGACCGTTTCGGATTCAACACACAACTTTATCGTGACGTATGAGGGATTTCGGCCATTTTCGAAAGAATGAGCACTTGCATATTTCGAACGCTCGGATTGTCGGCGTACGAAGAATTGAGCGTAACTTTTGCACACGGTGTCCGTTTTGGGCCTAGAAGTAGTTTTTTGAAATGATACGACCGTTTTGGATTGAACCCACAACTTCGTCGTGACGTACGAGGGATTTTGGCCATTCTTCGAAAGAATGAGCGCTTGTACATTTAGAACGCTTGCAAAGTCGATGAACGAAGAATTGAATGTAACTTTTGCACATGGTGTCAGCTTTGGGCCCATAAGAACTTTTGGGAAATGTGGCAACCATTTCGGATTGAACTCACCACTTCGTCGTGACGTATGAGAGATTTCAGTCATTTTTCGAACGAATGAGCACTTGCATATATGGAACGCTTGGAATGTCGGCGTACGAAGAATTGAGCGTAACTTTTGCACACGGTGTCCGTTTTGGGCCCATAAGTACTTTTTGGAAATGTAGCGACCGTTTTGGATTGAACTCACCACTTCATCGTGACATATGAGGGATTTCGGCCATTTTGTGAAAGAATGAGCACTTACATAATTGGAACGCTTGGATTTTTGGCGTACGAAGAATTGAGCATAACTTTTGCACACGGTGCCCGTTTTGGGCCCATAAGGATTTTTGGAAATGTAGCGACCGTTTTGGATTGAACTCACCATTTCGTCATGACGTACGAGGGATTTTGGCAATTTTTCGAAAGAATGAGCATTTGCACATTTAGAATGCTTGGAGAGTCGGCTTACGAAGAATTGAGCGTAACTTTTGCACACGGTGTCCGTTTTTGGCCCACAAGAACTTTTTGGAAATGTAGCGACCGTTTTGGATTGAACTCACCACTTCGTCGTGACGTACGAGGGATTTCGGCCATTTTTCGAAAGAATGAGCACTTGCATATTTGGAACGCTTGGATTGTCGGCGTACGAAGAATTCAGCGTAACTTTTGCACACAGTGTACATTTTGGGCCCATAAGTACTTTTTGGAAATGTAGCGACC
>NW_019243634.1:2925-3178 GCF_002742605.1 Olea europaea var. sylvestris | reverse complement strand
GATTGTCGACGTACAAAGAATTGAGTGTAACTTTTGCACACGATGTCCGTTTTGGGCCCATAAGTACTTTTTGGAAATGTAGCTACTGTTTTGGATTGAACTCACCACTTCGTCGTGACATACGAGGGATTTTGGCCTTTCTTCAAAAGAATGAGTGCTTGCATATTTGGAACGCTTGGAGAGTCGGCGGATGAAGAATTGAGCGTAACTTTTGCACACGGTGTCCGCTTTGGGCCCATAAGAATTTTTTGGA
>NW_019243634.1:0-2544 GCF_002742605.1 Olea europaea var. sylvestris | reverse complement strand
AAATGTAGCGACCGCTTTGGATTGAACTCACCACTTCATCATGACGTATGAGGGATTTCAACCATTGTTCGAAAGAATGAGTACTTGCATGTTTCGAACGCTTGGATTGTCGGCGTACGAAGAATTCAGCGTAACTTTTGCACACGGAGTCCGTTTTGGGCCCATAAGAACTTTTTGGAAATGTAGCGACCGTTTTGGATTGAACTCACCACTTCATTGTGACGTACGAGGGATTTTGGCCATTCTTCAAAAGAATGAGCACTTGTATATTTAGAATGCATGGAGAGTCGGCGTACAAAGAATTGGGCGTAACTTTTGCACACGGTGTCCGCTTTGGGCCCATAAGAACTTTTTGGAAATGTAGCGACCACTTTGGAATGAACTCACCACTTCGTCGTGACGTATGAGGGATTTCGGCCATTTTTCGAAAGAATGAGCACTTGCATATTTGGAACACTTGGATTGTCGGCGGACGAAGAATTAAGCGTAACTTTTGCACCCGGTGTCCACTTTGGGCCCATAAGAACTTTTTGGAAATGTAGCGACCGTTTTGGATCGAACTCACCACTTCGTCGTGACGTATGAGGGATTTCAGCCATTTTTCGAAAGAATGAGCACTTGCATATTTCTAACGCTTGGATTGTCGGCGTACGAAGAATTCTGCGTAACTTTTCCACACGGAGTCCGTTTTGGGCCCATAAGAACTTTTTTGAAATGTAGCGACCGTTTTGGATTGAACTCACCACTTCATCGTGACGTACGAGGGATTTTGGCCATTCTTCAAAAGAATGAGCACTTGTATATTTAGAACGCTTGGAGAGTCGGCGGACGAAGAATAGAGCGTAACCTTAGCACACGGTGTCTGCTTTGGGCCCATAAGAACTTTTTGGAATTGTAGCGACCATTTTGGAATGAACTCACCACTTCGTCGTCACGTTCGACGGATTTTGTCGATTTTTCGAAAGAATGAGCATTTGCATATTTAGAACGCTTGGAGAGTCGGCGGACTAAGAATTGAACGTAACTTTGGGACACGGTGTCCGCTTTGGGCCCATAAGTACTTTTAGGAAATATAGCGACCGTTTTGGATTGAACTCACCACTTCATCGTGACGTATGAGGGATTTCGGCTATTTTTCGAAAGAATGAGCACTTGCATATTTGGAACGCTTGGATTGTCGGCGTACGAAGAATTGAGCGTAACTTTTGCACACGGTGTCCGTTTTGGGCCCATAAGTACTGTTTGGAAATGTAGCGACCGTTTCAGATTCAACACACAACTTCATCATGACGTACGAGGGATTATGGCCATTTATCAAAAGAATGAGGACTTGCATATTTGGAACGCTTGGATTGTCGGCGTACGAAGAATTGAGCGTAACTTTTGCACACAGTGTCCATTTTGGGCCCATAAGTACCTTTACGAAATGTAGCGACTGTTTTGGATTGAACTCACCACTTCGTCGTGACGTATGAGGGATTTCGGCTATTTTTCGAAAGAATGAGCACTTGCATATTTGGAACGCTTGGGTTGTCGGCGTACGAAGAATTGAGCGTAACTTTTGCACACAGTGTCCGTTTTGGGCCCGTAAGTACTTTTAGGAAATGTAGCGACCGTTTTGGATTGAACTCACCACTTCGTTGTGACGTATGAGAGATTTTGGCCATTTTGGCGAAAGAATGAGCACTTGCATAATTGGAACGCTGGGATTGTCGGCGTACGAAGAATTGAGCGTAACTTTTGCACACGGTGTCCTTTTTTGGCCCATAAGTACTTTTTGGAAATGTAGCGACCGTTTCGGAATCAACACACAACTTCATCATGACGTACGAGGGATTACAGCCTTTTTTCGAAAGAATGAGCACTTGCATATTTGGAACGCTTGGATTGTCGGCGTACGAAGAATTGAGCGTAACTTTTGCACACGATGTCCGTTTTGGGCCCATAAGTACTTTTGGGAAATGTAGCGACCGTTCTGGATTGAACTCACCACTTCGTCGTGACGTATGAGGGATTTCGGCCATTTTTCAAAAGAATGAGCACTTGAATATTTCGAACGCTCGGATTGTTAGCGTACGAAGAATTGAGCGTAACTTTTGCACACGGTGTCCGTTTTGGGCCCGTAAGTACTTTCTGGAAATGTTGCGACCGTTTTGGATTGAACTCACAACTTCGCCGCGACGTACGAGGGATTTTGGCCATTCTTCGAAAGAATGACCGCTTGTACATTTAGAACGCTTGGAGAGTCGGCGGACGAAGAATTGAACGTAACTTTTGCACATGGTGTAAGCTTTGGGCCCATAAGAACTTTTTGGAAATGTAGCAACCATTTCGGATTGAACTCACCACTTCGTCGTGACGTGTGAGAGATTTCGGTCATTTTTCAAATGAATGAGCACTTGCATATATGGAACGCTTGGATTGTCAGCGTACGAAGAATTGAGCGTAACTTTTGCACAACGTGTCCGTTTTGAGCCCATAAGAACTTTTTGGAAATGTAGCGACCGTTTTGGATTGAACTCACCACTTCGTCGTGACGTATGA
>NW_019243633.1:0-1588 GCF_002742605.1 Olea europaea var. sylvestris | reverse complement strand
AATTCTTCGTAAGCCGACAATCCAAGCGTTCCAAATATGCGAGTGCTCATTCTTTCGAAAAATTTTCAAAATCCCTCATACGTCACGTCCGTCGACTCTCCAACCGTTCTAAATATGCAAGTGCTCATTCTTTCAAAAAATTTTCAAAATCCCTCATACGTGACTACGAAGTGGTGAGTTCAATCCAAAACGGTCAAACATTTCCAAAAAGTTCTTATGGGCCCAAAACGGACACCGTGTGCAAAAGTTACGCTCAATTCTTCGTACGCGGACAATCCAAGCGTTCCAAATATGCAAGTGCTCATTCTTTCGAAAAATGGCCGAAATCCCTCGTACGTCATGATGAAGTGGTGAGTTCAATCCAAAATGGTCGATACATTTCCAAAAAGTTCTTATGGGCCCAAAACGAACACCGTGTGTAAAAGTTATGCTCAATTCTTCGTACGCCGACAATTCAAGCGTTCCAAATATGCTAGTGCTCATTCATTTGAAAAATTGTCAAAATCCCTCATACGTCACGACGAAGTGGTGAGTTCAATCCAAAACGGTCGCTACATTTCCAAAAAGTACTTATGGACCCAAAATGGACACCGTGTGCAAATATTACGCACAATTCTTCGTCCACCGACTCTCCAAGCATTCTAAATATGCAAGTGCTCATTCTTTCAAAAATGGCCAAAATCCCTCATACGTCATGTTGAACTGGTGAGTTCAATCCAAAACGGTCGCTACATTTCCAAAAAGTACTTATGGGCCCAAAACGGACACGTGTGCAAAAGTTACGCTCAATTCTTCGTCGACCGACTCTCCAAGCATTCTAAATATGCAAGTGCTCATTCTTTCGAAAAATGGCTGAACTCCCCCATGCATCACGACGAAGTGGTGAGTTCAGTCCAAAACGGTCGCTACACTTCCAAAAAGTACTTATGGGCCCAAAACGACATCGTGTGCGAAAGCTACGCTCAATTCTTCGTCGACCGACTCTCCAAGCATTCTAAATATGCAAGTGCTCATTCTTTCGAAAAATGGCTGAACTCCCCCATGCATCACGACGAAGTGGTGAGTTCAGTCCAAAACGGTCGCTACACTTCCAAAAAGTACTTATGGGCCCAAAACGACATCGTGTGCGAAAGCTACGCTCAATTCTTCGTCGACCGACTCTCCAAGCATTCTAAATATGCAAGTGCTCATTCTTTCGAAAAATGGCTGAACTCCCCCATGCATCACGACGAAGTGGTGAGTTCAGTCCAAAACGGTCGCTACACTTCCAAAAAGTACTTATGGGCCCAAAACGACATCGTGTGCGAAAGCTACGCTCAATTCTTCGTACGCCGACAATCCTAGCGTTCCAAATATGCAAGTGCCCATTCTTTCAAAAAACGGCTGAACTCCCTCATACGTCACGATGAAGTGGTGAGTTTAGTCCAAAACGGTCGCTACATTTCCAAAAAGTACTTATGGGCCCAAAACGGACGCCGCTTGCAAAAGTTAGGCTCAATTCTTCGTACGTCGACAATCCTAGCGTTCCAAATATGCAAATGCCCATTCATTTCAAAAATTGTGGAACTCCCCCATACATCACGACGAA
>NW_019243632.1:0-1589 GCF_002742605.1 Olea europaea var. sylvestris | reverse complement strand
ATCGATCATCTAGTACATAAAAATCTAGCCTAGCATGGAGAAACTAACAAAATATACAAAAACTTTAAGAAATGACATCACCGATGTAAGAATTGGCATGTAATCCCGTCGATCTTCGCGTTTCTCTTCATTATTGTGGTGCAAAATCATCTCCAAGATGTGTTATTTTTTCCCAATGATTTCCTCCTTCAATTGATAGCTCTAGGGTTTTTATATCTCTCCAGCGACCTATTTCCATAAGTGTTTGAAGTAAAGACGGAAACTGAAAATCACGCGATCGGATGTACCATGCGACCGCATGGTATTGCGAGATGGCCCCTTTTGATTTGCTAAATACCACCATGCGATCGCATGGTGGCCACTTTGCTTCCGAATGTGACACTTAGATGAATCGCTTGGTGACCAATTTTCTTCCAAATGTGACACTTAGGTCCTCGACTTTCAATCTCTTGCGTTTTGACTTCTTTTCTCATTCTTTCTTCTCCTAATACTTCAAATATTCAACAAGTTGGTCTTTAAGTCTTTCACATCGTTGTTTCAGCATTCGGTTAATCTTTCTTCTATTTGCACTTTGGTCCCTGAACTTTCATTCTTTTTCATCTTAGTCCTTTTTCTTCAATTTCTTCCTTATAGAATCCCATATTATCACCAAGTTGGTACTTAGTTCATTTGCATTCTCGATTCACCCTTGGGTCATCTTTCAATTATTTGCGCTTTGGTCCCCAAACTTTCATTTTCTTTTATTTTGGTAATTTTTGATCTTTTCTTCTTGAATCCCGTCATATCCATAAATATGGTCCTACAAAACAAAATTATACAGAATTAAGCCATAATCCTATGATTTGATCAACAATCAATCATGTTTTGTTGCCAAATAAGTGTGTAAAAATCCACTTACCATATCCCCAACCTTGAACTACTGTTTGTCCTCAAACAAGATAGTGGCTTAACTCAACACTAAACAACCAGCCATGTTTTAGGATTGTAATTCAGTAATCAACACAAGAAACAGTAGTGTAAGAATAAAATCAACCTTTACGTGTCATATGTAAAACTCAACGTGTGTGTGTGTGAACTCATGTTAATAGGTCAAGCTTATGATTTGTTTATTCCTGACCTATGGTTGTCAAATATATCCTTTTCTCGCTCGAGAGATGCACACTTCTTAAATTTATTCTTTTCATTCAATCATCCTGATGTGTGTTCTAAAGTTAGGAGTTTAAATAACTGCAGCCCTTTCCCTCTTTTGGCTTGGATATGTCTCACTATTACAAGTTCACATGTCAATAAGGAGAGGCTTTCCTATTTTTATTGCTTTAACCTTTAAGACTAAACTAAGCCACTTGCCTCACATCAAAGGTGTAGTTTCATCAACCAAATGTCCAAGAGCTTTCTTCATGTTATTGTGTCTTTTATTCACTTTTTTTTCGATTTTTTTATATTTTATTGTCATCTTCTCATTTGCTTTCTATATAACCCCTGTAACGAGCTTTAGGCCGATAACACCCAAACAAGTTGGCTTTAGGGCACCAGAGTTTAAACCCTTGTAAGTTTATTCACTCGAGGTATAAATGCTCAATCAGATGACT
>NW_019243631.1:0-1589 GCF_002742605.1 Olea europaea var. sylvestris | reverse complement strand
ACACCATAGTGTACACGTAACAAGGTTCTTACCAATTGAACTTTACTATTTGTAGACTGATTTTTGAGATGTTGTTTGACACTTGCATTTTTGTCAAGATTCAATTGGATGGGAAAAACATTTGAAATTTCAAACTGTCCAACAGTGTAGAGTTACGTGGCAAAGTGTAAACTAAAGTGTACACTATAATGCACATGTAGCAAGCTTCTTACTGATTGAACTTTTCTATTTGCACACTGATCTTTTACACTTTGTTTGACACCTGCATTGTTGTCAAGTGTCAATTGGATGGGAAAACTGTTTGAAATTTATACTATCTAATAGGGTAATGTCACGAGGTAAAGTGTAAACTAAAGTGTACACCATAGTGTACTTGTAGGAAGGTTTTTACCAATTGAACTTTGCTATTTGTACACTGCTTTTTGACACGTTGTTTGACACTTGCATCATTGTCAAGTGTCGGTTGGATGGAAAAATTGTTTGAAATTTAAACTGTCTAACAGGGTAATGTCACGTGGCAAAGTGTGATCTAAAGTGTACACCATAGAGTACATGTAGCAAGGTTCTTACCAATTGAACTTTGCTATATGTACTCTGATTTTTGACACGTTGTTTGACACTTGTATTGTTGTCAAGTGTCAATTGGATGGAAAAACTGTTTGAAATTTAAACAGTCCAGCAGGGTAGTGCCACGTGTCAAAGTGTAAACTAAAGTGTACACCGTAGAGTACATGTAGCAATGTTCTTACCAATTGAACTTTGCTATTTGTACACTGGTTTTTGACACGTTGTTTGTCACTTGCGTTCTTGTCAAGTGTCAATTGGATGGGAAAACTGTTTGAAATTTAAACTGTCCAACAGGGTAATGTCACGTGGGAAAGTGTGAACTAAAGTGCACACCATAGTGTACATGTAGCAACGTTCTTACCGATTGAACTTTGCTATTTGTGCACAGATTTTTTACTAGTTCTTTGAACTTGCATTGTTGTAAAGTGTCAATTGGATGGAAAAATTGTTTAAAATTTAAACTGTCTAACAGGGTATTGTCAGGTGGCAAAGTGTAAACTAAAGTGTACACCATAGTGTACATGTAGCAAGGTCCATACCTATTGAACTTTGATATTTGGACACTAATTTTTGACACGATTTTTGGCACTTGCATTGTTATCAAGTGTCAGTTTGATGGGAAAACTATTTGAAATTTAAACTGTCCAACATGGTAATATTACGTGGCAAAGTGTGAACTAAACTGTACACCATAGTGTACATGTTGCAAGGTTTTTACCGATTGAACTTTGCTATTTGTACACTAATTTTTGACACGTTGTTTGACACTTGCATTGTCCCTAAGTGTCAATTGGGTGAAAAAACTGTTTGAAATTTAAAGTGTCCAGCAGGGTAGTGTCACGTGGCAAAGTGTAAGCTAAAGTGTACTCCATAGTGCACATGTAACAAGGTTCTTACCGATTGAACTTTGCTATATTTGCATAGATTTTTGACATGTTGTTTGACACTTGCATTGTTGTCAAGTGCCAATTGGATGGGAAAACTATTTGAAATTTAAACTGTCCAACATGGTAATATCATGT
>NW_019243630.1:0-1589 GCF_002742605.1 Olea europaea var. sylvestris | reverse complement strand
TGACAGGTTGATCGAAAAAATAACCACGCCAGGGGCAATTTCGTCAATTTCACGAAGGTGTCGGAATGGGCTCAAATTTGACATGTCGATCGGAAACAAAAATAGCGCAGGGGGCTATTTCGTCATTTTTCACGACGGAGTCGGAATGGGCTAAAATTTGACAGGTTGACCGGGAACTAAAATCTCGCTTGGGGGAATTTCGTCATTTTTCGCGACGGAGTCGGAATGGGCTCAAATTTGACAGGTTGATCGGGAACAAAAATCGCGCTAGGGGTAATTTCGTCATTTTTCGCGACGGTGTCGGAATGGGCTCAAATTTGACTGGTTGATCCGAAACAAAAATTTATCCGGGCGCAATTACGTCATTTTTTGCGACGAGGTCGGATTGGGCTCAAATTTGACAGGTTGATCGTAAACAGAAATCGCCCAAGGGGCGATTTCGTCATTTTTCGCGACGGAGTCGGAATGGGCTCAAATTTGATAGGTTGATCGGAGACAAAAATCACTCTAAGGGCAATTTCTTCATTTTTACGAAGGTGTTGGAATGGGCTCAGATTTAACAGGTTGATCGGAAACAAAAATCGCGCAGGGGGCAATTTTGTCGTTTTTCGTGATGAAGTCGGAATGGGCTCAAATTTGACAGGTTGACCGGGAACAAAAATCTCGCCGGGTGGAATTTCGTCATTTTTCGCGACGGTGTCGGAATGGGCTCAAATTTGACAGGTTCACCGCGAACAAATATCTTGGGCAGTTTCGTCATTTTTCGCGACGGTGTCGGAATGGGCTCAAATTTGACAGGCTGATCGGACACAAAAATCGCGCCGGGAGCAATTTCGTCATTTTTCGCGATCGAGTCGGAATGGGCTCAAATTTGATAGGTTGATCGAAAACAAATATCGATCCAGGGGGAATTTCGTCATTTTTGGCGAAGGAGTCGGAATGGGCTCAAATTTGATAGGTTGATCTGGAACAAAAATCGCTCAAGGGGTAATTTCGTCATTTTTCGCGACGGAGTCGGAATGGGCTCAAATTTGACAGGTTGATCGGAAAAATAATCACGCCAGGGGCAATTTCGTAAATTTCAGGAAGGTGTCGGAATGGGCTCAAATTTGACAGGTCGATCGGAAACAAAAATAGTTCAGGGGTCAATTTCGTCATTTTTCGTAACGGAGTCGAAATGGGCTAAAATTTGACAGGTTGACCGGGAACAAAAATCTCGCTTGGGGGAATTTCGTCATTTTTCGCGACGGAGTCGGAATGGGCTCAAATTTGACAGGTTGATCGGGAACAAAAATCGCGCTAGGGGCAATTTCGTCATTTTTCGCGACGGTGTCGGAATGGGCTCAAATTTGACTGGTTGATCCGAAACAAAAATTTATCCGGGCGCAATTTCATCATTTTTCGCGACGGGGTCAGATTGGGCTCAAATTTGACAGGTTGATCGTAAACAAAAATCGCGGAAGGGGCAATTTCGTCATTTTTCGCGACGGAGTCGGAATGGGCTCGAATTTGATAGGTTGATCGGAGACAAAAATCACGCTAAGGGCAATTTCGTCATTTTTACGACGGTGTCGGAATGGGCTCAGATT
>NW_019243629.1:0-1589 GCF_002742605.1 Olea europaea var. sylvestris | reverse complement strand
GCCAAGTCTGAGCAAAAGAAGAAGGGTGAGGGAAAGTACGAGCTTTGTGCTTGTACAATGGTGTGGAACCAAGCTTTTGCGTTGCGAGAGTGGATTTTGTATCATGCTTGGCTTGGAGTCGAGAGATGGTTCATTTACGATAATAATAGCGATGATGGAATAGAAGAAGTTGTTTGGGAACTTGACCTCGAGGACTACAATGTCACTAGACACGTGTGGCCGTGGATCAAAACTCAAGAAGCCGGTTTTTCACATTGTGCTCTCAGAGCAAAACGTGAATGCAATTGGGTTTCTTTTATGGACGTAGACGAGTACTTCTACTTCCCCTATTCAACGCCACGACACCAAAGATTTAGAGAATTGGGTTATGCAGGACAGAATTCACTTCGTACCTTGGTGTCAAAATTTTCATCATCACCGAACACCATAGGAGAGATCAGGACATCTTGCCACAGTTTTGGACCATCTGGATTGAATTCACCTCCCTCACAGGGCGTTACAGTGGGTTACACTTGTCGTCTTCAGAGTCCCGAGAGGCATAAATCTATAATTCGACCAGATGCACTGGATGCTACACTTCTCAATGTGGTGCACCATTTTCACTTAAGGAAAGGATTTGAGTACCTTAATCTCCCCGAGAGCACAGCCGTACTCAATCACTATAAATACCAAGTATGGGAAGTTTTTCGATCTAAGTTTTACAGACGAGTCGCCACATATGTCGCTGATTGGCAACAAAACCAAAACGAAGGTTCAAGAGACCGAGCACCTGGGTTGGGAACGGAGGCAATTGAACCACCCGATTGGCCACTGAAGTTTTGTGAGGTTTGGGATACTGGATTGAGAGACTTTGTTTTATCGAACTTCGCTGATATTTGGACTGGTTTGCTGCCTTGGGAGCGGTCTCCTTCACGATGACTTAAATCCTGAATTCTTGGCGCTTTATCGCCTTAAAATATAAAGGAAAAAATTACATAAATTGTCAATTCATTTTTTTAATTGTTTCACCGTTTGTTTCTGATTCTTTTGTTCTTCAATATGCAGAAAGACACTTAGATAGAGATTTTTTTACAAAATTGTAATTCAGGATATTTTCTGAAAAATAACTGAGTCATCCTTTAGTTGGAAAGATGTTTTAACATAAATATTGCAATCCTTGATCTATGTATGGTAATGTCTCACAGCCCTACTGAAAGGCAAAGTTCACACAATATTAAACTGAGAAGCAAGTAAATCAGAAACGGCCTAAAGTAAAACACTGCAGAAAATTAAAGATTCAACACAAGATTTCTTTCGGCCTAAGTCCCGGAGGTTCGGCGACCGCTTCAAACGCCTACATCCCCCGTTGAGCATCCAACAAGTTGAATTACGCTCGGTTGCACTATAATAGCCAAAAATTGGCAACAAAGGGTTATAGATGTTCAACAAATACAAGGAGATAAAGCAAAGATACGTATCTTTCAAGATCGACCCAAACACCTTCGAAGAATCACAAAGAATCTTCACTGCTTCCCTCTCAAAACATCACAACTCAAGAGAACACATGATTTTACAGATAATCACTCAGAATATCTAACCAGATCACTAAG
>NW_019243628.1:0-1589 GCF_002742605.1 Olea europaea var. sylvestris | reverse complement strand
TTTAAGATCAACCTGTCAAATTTTTGCCCATTCCGACACTGTCGCGAAAAATGACGAAATTGGCCCTGGCGCGGTTTTCGTTTCCGATCAACCTGTCAAATTTCAGCCCATTCCGACACCGTCGCTACAAATGACAAAATTGCCCCAGGCGCAACTTTTGTTTAAGATCAACCTGTCAAATTTCAGCCCATTCTGACACCGTCGCAAAAAATGACGAAATTGCCCCTGACGCGACTTTTGTTTCCGATCAACCTGTCAAATTTTAGCCCATTCCGACACCGTTGGGATAAATGATGAAATTGCCCTTGGGGCGGTTTTCGTTTCCAATCAACCTGTCAAATATCAGCCCATTTCGATACCGTCGCGACAAATGACGAAATTGCCCTTGGCGCGACTTTTGTTTAAGATCAACCTTTCAAATTTCTGCCCATTCCGACACTGTCGCGAAAAATGAAGAAATTGCCCCTGGCACGATTTATATTTCCGATCAACCAGTCAAATTTCAGCCCATTCCGACACCGTCGCGATAAACGACGAAATTGTCCCTAGCGCGATTTTTGTTTCCGATCAACCTGTCAAATTTCAGCCCATTCCGACGTCGTCCCTATAAATGACGAAATTGCCCCTGGCGCGACTTTTGTTTCTTATCAACCTGTTAAATTTCAGCCCATTCCGACATCGTCGCAATAAATGACGAAATTGCCCCTGGCGCTGTTTTCGATTCCGATCAACCTGTCAAATTTCAGCCCATTCCAATACCGTCGCGACAAATGACGAAATTGCCTCGGGCACGACTTTTGTTTAAGATCAACCCGTCAAATTTTAGCACATTCCTGCACCGTCTTGAAAAATGACAAAATTGCCCCTGGCAAAATTTTAGTGTCCGATCAACCTGTCAAATTTAAGCCCATTCCGACACCGCCGCTATAAATGACAATATTGTCCCAGGCGCGACTTTTGTTTCTGATCAACCTCTCAAATTTCAGCCCATTCCAACACAGTCGCGATAAACGACGAAATTGCCGCGGGCGCGATTTTCGGTTCCGATCAACCTGTCAAATTTCAGCCTATTTCGACACCGTCGGGACAAATAATGAAATTGCCCCAGGCGCAACTTTTGTTCAAGATCAACCTGTCAAATTTCTACCCATTCTGACATCGTCGCGAAAAATTACGAAATTGCCCCTGGCGCGACTTTTGTTTCCGATCAACCTTTTAAATTTCAACCCATTCCGACACCGTCGCGATAAATGACGAAATTACCCCTGGCGCGATTTTCGTTTCCGATCAATCTGTCAAATTTCACCCCATTCCGACACCGTCGCTATAAATGACGAAATTACCCCCGGCTTGACTTTTGTTTCCAATCAACCTGTTAAATTTCAGCCCATTCCGACATCGTCGCGATAAATGACGAAATTGCCCCTGGCGCGATTTTTGTTTCTGATCAATCTGTCAAATTTCAGCCCATTCCGAAACCATCGCGATAAATGACGAAATTGCCCTAGGCGCGACTTTTGTTTAAGATCAACCGGTTAAATTTCAGCCCATTTCTACACCGTCGCAAAAAATGATGAAATTGCCCCTGG
>NW_019243627.1:0-1589 GCF_002742605.1 Olea europaea var. sylvestris | reverse complement strand
AAAAAAAAAAAAAGGTTAAGGAAAATATAGAAATAAACTTCTAAGCAATTTGTAAGTGGTACAAACTGCTTGATCAGCTTCAGGGGGGAGCAGCATAAAAGAAATGCCATTGCTTGGCTTGTAGTAGATTCATTAATATGATAGAAACAAAAAGCCAGTCACCGTATGTGCATCAACTTTTACTGATATAATATTACACCTTAACCTTAGTCTAGCACAACACAAAGACACAACCTCGGCTTTCTGTTTGGGCCTTGAACCATTTTTTTCTCAATAATACACTCTTTGGCTGGTAACAACTGCAAAAATAAATCTTAAATCCTACCATTCCATTAAAAATCACATAAGTTTCAGAATGGACTTCGGAAACTTAAAAAATTGTCTACCTAGAAAATGAATTTTCCCTTTCTATAATGAAATTTATTTGCTCTCGTCAAGGCACATAAATAAATAAAGCATGTGCTCTTAAGAGCACGCCATGCTTTATATAAATTCCGCTTGAAAATAAATAATTTGGTGTTCATATGCCACTTTCTTTAAGCAGCCATTATGTATTGGGCCCATAAATGATTTTTTAGGCACACAGGCTGGACAAAGAAGTACCAGACAAGAGTTGAGAAACACGCACATTATTTGGATGCCAAGCTACACTCGTCACAGAAGACTCGTGTCGCTTCCTGATAAGCTTACTGACCCACCTGGTTGAAAGTGCAGAGGAAAGGATTATAAAACATTGATACGGATTGTGGACAATAACAAGAATGAAACGCACAGAACTCGACTACAACTTTATTCAGGGTTCTTCATTTTTTTTGCCATTTAGTCAACAATCAAACACGCAGTCAAATGCATATGTGAAAACTGAAGCAGCATTAGATTGACTCACAATTTACATAATCATGGTGATAAATTATTCATAATATGCATCAAGAGAAGCTCTGAGAGAAGAAGCAATTAGGATATCATTACCAGTTATTTTCTTGTTCATAGTAGCATATACAAACAGTTTTAGCCCCACTTCCAACAGCAAACTTGTTTTCTGAAAAGAAATGATAGAACTATGAACAAGACTAAAATCTGGACATTCCTATAAGAAAAACCATTATGAGAAAATGTAATTTATATAGTACTGAATGCAAATAAAATATCATATGTCTAAGATAGACTTCAGTACCTTTTGGACTCCATTGTACACAAAGTGCAGCACGATTTAGCCTAAGGATAACAAGAGTGGGTACCCATTCGGTCGTTTCTTGGTTCCAAACATATCTACAGAAATGTCAATATAGAATTTATGTTACAGAAATTGGTTGCAATGAGGAAAGGATGATTACACTGCAAGCTGAGTCACAAAGAATTTGAGGGAGGGAGGAAAAAAATAGGAAATCATTGGTATAAATCACAAAATTCACAACAATGCTCTTGGCCACATCCAAATATATTTAGATATTAGACTCCATCATGATGGATGGCAATATTTTCAGCTAAATGATCACTTACGAATTACGGTCATGCGAAACAGTAACTATTCTGTTTGAGCTTTTGCACCAATCTACTCCAGAAACAATTTGGTCATGCTGTCACAAGAT
>NW_019243626.1:0-1589 GCF_002742605.1 Olea europaea var. sylvestris | reverse complement strand
AAAGGTATTTTGTGAAAATTACGAAGGCCTTTTTTCTTTTTAATGCTTAAAAATGAACATTTTGAAAAAATTTGCTTAGTTAACGATTGAAAATATAAAGCACTTGTGGTACTAGGCTTTCCAACTCAACAAGGCTAAAAAAGCATTCTGTTGCTTTTTAAATTATTTTTTCTTTTGAGAAAAACATAAAGAGTCCTGTACTTATTTTTATATGAATATGCTTCAAAAGTTTTACATGTTGAACTATATTACCTGTTATACTAAATTATCATGTTATACCATATTTGCTTAGCGTATGCTTTCTGCTACAAATGTTAAAATTATTCTTTGTCCATATTTCCTGTCCCTCATTATTATCTATTATTTGGATTTTTTGATCTTGCATTTTCAGTACTTCTTGTGTTCACTAAAGACAAATGACTTTCCCGTTTAACAGCTATGGAACTTGCGCTGTCTTTGGAGAAATTGACAAATGAGAAGCTTCTAAACTTGCATGCTGTAAGTCATGCCTTTGGACTTCTAACAAAAGTGATGAAATAAGATTAAACATTGACATTGTAGCAACGGTTTAATGAAATACATTGAAGTTAGTGTCATGAAGAAACCAATTTTCATAACATTAGTTCCACAGGAAATGGAGACTGACATGCTTCGACTTTTCAAAAACAGGTAGCCTCTCGAAAAAATGATGTGCAGTTGACTGATTTTGTTGAAAGTGAGTTCTTGGCTGAGCAGGTACTGGATCATCTTCTGTCAAATATATTCTTTTATCTGATTTAAATGCATAGGGATATATCCCTATAATGTTGAGATGCTTTCTAAGAATTTTCTTCGTTCTTAGGTGGAATCCATCAAGAAGATATCAGAATACGTTGCCCAGCTGAGAAGAGTGGGCAAAGGACATGGTACGGATACAACATTCCCATTTTTCAGTGTCTTTTATATGGTGGATGCTCTTGGGTTTTTAATGCCTTCAATGAACTCATTTTCCTGCTTTTTGTAACTATTTTTTCCGCTGTGATTGTCAGGCATTTGGCACTTTGATCAGATGCTCCTCCGTGAAGAGGAAGTTGTTGCCTAGACGGGAGCTTGATTTTTCTTCTTATGCCATCTTCCAGAGTGGTTCTTTGTGGTATGCTTTTTAGGTTTTGCCGAGACATTTTTAGTGTGTTAGCAGTAAATATGGACTAGTTTAGTGGTGAAGATTAAAAAATTTCAGTAGATGCTGCTGTAAAATTTTCTAAGATAGAACACGAATGAATGTGATATGCCATATCGAATTAACGTCATATTTTCCTTTTTCCTTTGTTTGAGTTTGTTGAACAAAGGTCAGGATTCGTGTCCTTGTATGGCACTTCATTGAGCATTTGAGTGGGGAAACATGCACTGGAGATTGATTCTGGTATTCTTGATGAACACGATTAAATCATGTTTAAAAGGTGCGAGTAGTTAACATTTAAATGCTAACATATCCATTTACTGAAAAATGTAAAATATCTCGTTAGCTAAATGTAAGCGTTAAGTTTACAAAATTTTTACTATTTCGATGTACTTAAATGTGGCAATTTAAGTATATAACTTGAAAATAA
>NW_019243625.1:0-1589 GCF_002742605.1 Olea europaea var. sylvestris | reverse complement strand
GTTTATTTCTAAGTTTATAATTCACATTATATTCCGTGCTTCGTTGTTACACATATTTTATTATGTTGTTTTATTCAACTTAGTTATATGATTTTTGTTTTGGTAGTTTCCTCTTCGTTTCATGGGGTATTGTGATTTCTATGTGTTTTAGGAAACAAGTTAACAAGTTGCTGAAGTGTAGTTTGAAAAGTTTCTATTAGGCAGAATGTAGTGGACTTTTGACTTTGAAATAAATGATTATGTATGTGAATGCCAAAGGGGGAGATTGTTAAGTTCAAATTATAATTAGCAATTTTCATATTTTTAATAGGCAATTTCGAAAGTCAAAATCAAGTCCTGACTCAATTATATTAGGAGTTTATTGAGTTGTAATCAAAGTTAAAATAGTTATGAGTTGGTAGTATAGTTCTTAAAAGAGTTCAAAACGTCAAAAAATATCACATATAATCAAAGGAATGCAATTAGAAGTCTAAAGAGTGTCAAAGAGTCCAATAAGTTATGATTCAAATTTTGGGTTGCAACTTCCAATGCATTTTTTTCAAATATAAAACATTCGAATTTGAATTGCATCAATCGAATATCTAGAGAGAAAAAGTTTTGATAAAGATACTAACAATGGCTTAAACTAGGGGTGGGCAAAACCCAAGCCAAACCACGAAAATCGCCCAAGCCGACCCAAACCGACTGGTTTAGGTCAGTTTTTTTGTGTTTTTGAGCGGGTTTCGGGTAATGGGTTATGATGTTAGGTCGGTTTGGGTGGGTGGCGAGTTAAACCAAAAACCCAAAAGAACCCAAACCGACCCAACCCGCAAAAATTAAGTGAAGAAAATGACATACTATAAAAGGAAAAGAAACCCTAAAATTTAACTTTACTTCTTCACAGCCGCAAGACCCGACACAAAGCCCTAATCTCTCTCGGTATCTCCCGTCATTTTCTCTCAAAATCGCCGGAGAGCTACGGTTACTCAACAAAGGTTAATAACCGACTTTCTTCTTATGTTTATTTCAATTTCCTACCTTTGATATTTCATTCAGAGGATTTATACGTATATATTACAGTGTACTTCAAACCCATCTTGATAAGAAGTAAGATTTAATTGTAACTGAAAAATACAAGTAAGATTTAAATTTAAGTGCAAAAGATACCATTTAACTTCTTTTTTTGTTTGGTTGGCAAGGTCCAGATCCTCTTTCTTGTTAGAAAATTTATGCAATCAATCCCTGATCTTTAGTGCTTTTGAAAAATTCATCCCAATATATAAAATAAAAAATTATCAATCCCGCCGTAAATTCCAATTGCCTTTCATCATTTTTACATATTTCTATCTAGTTTAACATTAAACTTTCCATAAGAAAGATGCACAATCTTATTTTCACGTGTAAAGATGGCTACACATTATCCTTAACCCAACTTTATTTGTATTTTATTTACTAGCAAACCAAACATTATTACTGGACTTTCACATGTAAAGATGGAGTGTATTTACTAGACTTATGTGGCTTCTAGGCTTTATCTAAGTGTAATGATTTGTCTATAAAAGTTTTTCTTTTATAATTTTATATATTTCGGATCAAACAGGCAAGATTGT
>NW_019243624.1:0-1589 GCF_002742605.1 Olea europaea var. sylvestris | reverse complement strand
AGGATGCCTCTCCTCCTCCTTACCACCCAAAACTGAAACTTTCTAAAATAGAATTTCAATTCAATTGATTCTTGCTTTTGCACTATCTTGGTACCATACAAATCATTTTAACAACTCGTTCATATCATTTCCACCTTTTTTCATGGCATTCACACTGAGGTTTGATATAGGAAAGGAAAATAACCTCTTTGCTTTTCCATAGGCATCGATGAGAGTATTGTACGTGATGGTGTTGGGCTTGATTCCCAGAACAGCCATGTCAGAAAGCAAATCACGCACTCTGTCAAAGTCATAAACCTGCAGGCAAGACTTCATGAGGATTGTGTATGTGAAGACATCAGGTCGACAGTCATGACTGTTCTTCATTTGTTCAAGAATAGAAAATGCTTTATTGAAAAGACCACTTCGACTGTAGGCAGACAAAAGAGCAGTGTATGCTTCATGGTTCACACTGCAGCCTTCGTCAATCATTGCCAGAAATAAGGAACGAGCTTTCTCAGGTTGCTTACATTTTCCAAGCATGACAATTAGCTTGATATATATACCAGAGTTCGGTCTGTACCACAGTTGCTCACGAAGGAGATCGAAGATCTGGAAACAAAAATCACAAAGAATGAAAAAGTGAGTCGCCCAATTTGTTGTCAAAAAGTCAATATTTCTTGCTGAAATGTAAAATGTAATTTAACTCAACAAATGACATGATCTCAGCATAACTACCAGGTGTGTTTGGATTTAGTTGGTGTAATTTATTACATATTTTCTACATTTAGAACTCAGGAATTAATACAAAATGATAAAGAGAGAATCTCACTTGAAAAAGAGAGAGAGAGAGAGAGACTTTAGGAGGGGAGCCAAGAGAAAGGGTGACGAGAAACTTGAGTGGTATTTCTCTGTGTGAATTATCCATAGTAAAATCTTTTTCCATGATCCCATAGCTTGCATCATATTCAAAAATATCATGAGAGAGGATACTGGGAACTATATTCACCTCCATGACAATATCTAGTCTTGAGAACCATATGTGACCTATGTTTGTTAGTTGAGCGTGGTGCCATTTGATTTTTAAGATTGTTTCCATGGAATGGAGATAATAAACCCCATTTTTCCCTTGTCTCATACCAATGCGCTCTTCCAATTATCACATAGGGAAGATTACAATTTCTATGTTGCTGAAATTTAAATATAGCACCAAGTTCTACTCCAAGAAGAGTCAAATTCCTGTATCCAGTGGACCAGCTCCAAGGTTTTCAGTCATTAATTATTTCCACCACTTAAATTTCTGAAGTTCTCTTGTTCATTGTTTTTACCAATTGATAAGGATTTTTTAATTGTAGCTCTTTAGTTCAACATTTTTTTCCAATTCCTTTTTTGTTACACTTCAATTGTTCCATATTTTCAGTAAATTTTCCAAAAAAATTATCAGCAAACAAATATTTATTGGCAAGTCCAATTCCAATGATTTTCACGAAGACCTTTAAAGTTTCTTCAACTCTTAACAGCCTGATCTTTCCCTTTGATTCGAGTACTTTCAAACACATTGATCAGCGTTGGTTTCAAAAATATTATAAAGGTACTAGCCCTTAATTTAT